>NC_056731.1:105002910-105165410 GCF_019279795.1 Protopterus annectens | reverse complement strand
TGTTATTAGATGTGTACTAATTTAGTATTAAATGATGATGTAGTTGGCCACATGACTTTGGCTGCAGGTCATGTGATGTGGTGTGGGTGTATTTAAACTGACTTTTAAATGTACCTTATGTTAATCATTGATGAAGGGTGTTTGCCCGAAAGCTCTGTATTTGATAAAGGTTGATTGTTTTTTACTCAACTGAGTCTGTGTATTCTATGTTTTGACACTGTTGGCAGCTGTAGTTCTGACTAAGACATAAAACAAACCAAGTTAAAATATGCTCATTATCTTGAGCCAAAAATTGGGCAACATATTGCATCAATAAGAACAGAAGTTTTTTTTTTAAACTGAAACAATCATTATCCCTTCTTGGTACATATAGTGGCCTATACCAAATGAAGTTGTATAATAATACATTTTAAACAAGTTGTCTTATTGTGATTTAAGTCTACACTATTGTTTTTATTAGCAAAATGCTTTATTTGTAATTTTTAAAAACTTATCGAAACAGAATAGCGGGTGTTTTTATTAGAGGCAATCATAGGTTCCTAGGTAGGTACTAGGCTATTAGCCATAGGGCCTATATAAGCCTAGCCAAAAAAGGTACCCTGACTTTCGCCACCCAAGAAAATTATTTTCCTGTGCCCCTGTCGAGCAGAGCCACAGAAGTGATCCCCGGGGTGAATTTCCTATCTCCCATGAAATCATCAAGATTTTTCTTGAAGAGAGCTAATGAGGTGATTTGTTTGAAACCGATAGGTAGTTTGTTACAGAGTATGGGAAGTCTCTTGGACAGGAATCTATCCCTCCAGCATGTTCTGTTTATTGTGGTGACAAGATTTAGGTCCCTAAATCGTGTAGCTCAGAGGGATTGGGATTTCTTTAAGTGGAGCAAGTCCAGCAGCTCTGGGTTTGACATAGCTTTGCATGTCAGGCAGAGATTGCCTCTGAGTTGACGATATGAAACAGGGTAAAGCTGAAGTATTTTGAGATGGTCTGCATAGGGCATCTGTTTGAGGCCAGTAATCCTCTTTGTGAGGTATTTCTGCGGCCTTTCCAGTTGTTGTAGATATCTTATGAGGTACATACCAAAAGGGGCGTTGTATTCTATAACAGGTCTAATGAGTGATGAGTAGTGTTGCATTTGCATTTTTACCTTAAATGAAGACAAGACACTTCTTCCTCTCTTTCAGTGGTATTTATTACACACGTGTGGGACCCTACTGGAAAGTACCAGGGAGACTCCCCGAACAAAGCAATGCATAAGCTTATATGCTGGTGATATTGCTGATAGTACAAAAATATAAACTAGACCAATTAAAATAGTACAAAAGACAATTAACCAATCAATGGTTTACCCATAGGCTTGAAGCAGTTCACATTACTACATCTCTAGGCAGAGAAAGAAAATCGGATACACTTCCATATAAGGCACATTTCCTGCCATCTGACAGGCTCTTGTTTTTCAGTACTTTTCCACTATTCACAGTTTACTTAATAGTTCATAGTTCAAATAAATACATAGAGGTTCTCACATACTCAATCTCCTTTGAACACATGCTTTGACCATTCATATTCTACAATCCCCCATTTGATGCTGTGTAAGCATCACCATTTAATCTATCATACATTTGCCCTAAGTCTAACATAGCCATGTGGCTAGTTCCTTCAACGTGGTCACATATTTTAATTTCATCATCCATAACTGTACGCATATAAAACTTTGGCATCTTTTTAGTAGTCTTGAATGACATTAATTTCAAAATCAATGCTTTGATTAAAAACACAACAAGAAAAGTAACAAGAGCTAATACTGCAATTAATAGGATTAAATTTAAAAGTCCACCTCCCCAACCTGAAAACAGGTTAGTTAACCATGCCCACATTGAGTTATCGGCCTCCTTGGCCTTAGAGAGTTCAGAGACTCTCTGAATGAGTTTGAGATGAGTTTCAATTTCATGCTGATTGTCAGGAATAAATGCACAGCACTCCTCCTGGATTAAAGCACAAGTTTTGCCTTCCGCCGCTAGGGTAAAATCGAGAGCCATATGATTTTGCAGGACTACAGCTCTCATGGCAGTCAGTTCATCAGTCACTAGTTCTAAAGCAGAAAATGTGGCATTGCTTAATACCTCAAGCAATTTAGACAGTTTTCTCAGTTCCCAGATTGATTTCGCTGCTCCGTATGCTGGGATTATACCAGCCCATGATATGACGTCATCACCCAAATCCATATGAGACAGTCCTTTAGTGCCAGCATGAGCTAAGTCATGATGATGTATCCATGATGCATCAATTTGACCTAATGGATTGGTAGGCTTTTTAACCTCTTGCACATTCTGGATTTTCCCTTGGGGTAAGGCAGATGTATTTCGGATGGCTGGGACTAAATAACCTAAGAAACAGCTACCAGACCAGTTCTCCGGTAGCCATTTATAGGCCCTTCTTCCGCATATAAAATAACAGTCGTACCAAAGTGGTAACATTTGAAGAATGGTCACTGCCCGTGGTTATGCAATGGAATATGGCAAGAAATACGATTTTACAAGAACCAAATAATGAGGCATTTGTCAATATCGGCCGAATGGCATCAAATGAAACTTGACAGCCCAAAGCTAAGCGTTTTCTTTCTGTATAATTGCGCTGGTATTTGATTGTCATATTGCAGATACTTTGTCCCATTTTTCGAGTCCAGTGATGCTGACTTGAGTAATTCCGTTGAAAACACAGAGTGCCATTGCAATGGAGAGAAAGGGATAATGCAATAGATTTAATAGATGTAATGTTAGCAGTGTTGTCAAGTAGACTAGTCCATGTATCAATGATACTTAGTGGAGCCGCAGCCAATGACAATCCCCCATGCATGGAGGGAATAGAAGTGCAAATCCAGAAGTTAGAGACATTGAATGTAGAAGCATAAACATATTTGATGGCTTGATAGGTGTTGAAATGTGGGTGCCAAATGGCTCATTTGGTATGATGCATTGATAGAGCAGAAAATAAAAATGGCCACAGCAAAAATAACAGTACAACAAGAATGACCACCAAAATGATTGTCCAGTATTTCTGTGGAAATGGTGGTTGAGTCTGTGTAGTGTCAGAAGTTTGGAGTTTTCCAAAAGGGTAAATATTAGGCATTGTCAGGTACTGGAACAGTTTTACTTTGAGTACGTGTAGCAATAGGAGGAGAATCTGGAGTTGAAAAAGGTAAAGGCTGTTGATCTTTAGATGGCACAACTTTTTTGACGTGTGAAATGTGGATCCAAGATGGAGATCCTTGCAGTTGCACAGCAGATGATGTAGTTAGAAGAACCAGGAAGGGCCCCTTTCAGCACAGCTGGAGCGCTGTTTTTCTAGAAAAAGATTTAACGTATACCCAATTCCCTGGTTGCAAAGCAGATGCTAGAAAAGGATCAGGAAGTTGTTGAGCAACTGCTACTTGTCGGTGGTGAAGCTGTAAGAAAGAAACGAGATTTGCAATACAAAAGAACGTCATTATCAAATGCATCATATTTAGAAAAAGGTGGTGGAGGTGTCATGGGCATACGCAAAAGACAACCCATGAGTATTTCATGTGGAGAAAGACCCTTAGTAGGATGCGGTTGTGACCGCATAGAAAGTAAAGCTAGTGGTAAGGCCTGTACCCAAGTTAGGCCTGTTTCTGAAGTGACTTGAGCAAGTCTGGTTTTCAAAGTCTGGTTTATACGTTCAATTATACCTGATGCCTGTGGTCTGTATGGACAATGAAATCTCATAGTAATGCCTAACATTGTACACAATGAATCAACTAACTTAGCAGTAAAATGTGTCCCTCGGTCAGAATATATTTGACAAGGAACACCAAAATGAGGTATCAATTTATAACACAACTTTTTTGCAACTGACATAGCATCATTCTTAGCACATGGGTAGGCTTCTAACCATCCCGAAAAAATATCAACAATAGTCAAAACATATTTAAAATGAGCACAAGGTGGAAGTTCAATAAAGTCCCATTGTAAGGCACAAAACGGTCCCATTAGTTTTGGCACAGGCTGAGCGGGAGCCAGAGTGCCCTTTGAAATGTTATGCTGTAAACAAATGGAGCATGTGCTCAAAAAATATTGCACAGAAGCAGAAAGTCCTGGGGCAAACCAATCCTTCTGGATTTGTTTAATCAATGCTTGTACCCTGACATGAGCTGGCAAATGGTATGCTTTTATAAGAGAATTTAACATAGATGTGGGGCAAATTAATCTGCCATCTGGGTGCTGCCAAATTGAATCAGAGCATTGAAAACAATTATGGGCCAGCTATGTTTTTTTTTTTTTATTTTGATGCTTTAGTTTGTAAAGCTTTCAATACAGTAGTGTCAAAAGTAAGTGTTTGTAAAATAGGCTGCAAAAATTTACACTGAACAGTATTTGAAAGAGCAGCCTGCTTGGCAGCCCAGTCAGCTAAATTATTTCCCTTAGCTATTAGGGAGTCATTAGACTGGTGAGCTGCACACTTGACAACAGCAATTTTAGAAGGTAATAATAAGTCCTTAAAGAGGTGATCGATATACAGGTAATTTTTTATTGGTGCCCCAGAAGATGTCAAAAACCCCCTTTTCTTTCATAGGGTACCAAAATCATGAACAACACCATGGGCATAACGTGAGTCAGTATAAATAGTAACAGATTTGTCTTTGGCCATTTTACATGCATGCGAAAGTGCCACTAATTCCGCGGCTTGTGCGGAAGTACCAGGTGGTAATTGTCCAGTTTGCAAAGCCTGAGATGGCGAGCAGACTGACCATACAGTCTGAAGTTCGCCAAAAGTATTTCGTTAACAGGATCCACCCAAAAAAAGAACTAAATCAGGATTAAGCAAAGGAACATCTTGAAAATCTAATCTAGGAGACAAAACAGTGTTAACTATAAGTACGCAGTCATGTGGTTCACCCTCATCACTAGTTGGAATTAATGAAGCAGGGTTTAGTGGTGGGCAATGTGTAATTTGAATAGCGGGATTACTTAATAAACTTAACTCATATTTAGTGAGGCATACATTAGAAAGATATCGAGTCTTTGTTTTTAAAAGTAATGCTTGTATCTCATGAAGTACCGCTAATATAGTGTCATGCCCTAATGTCAATGGTGCTGCCATATCTATCAAAATAGCAACTGCTGCTACTGCATGTAAACAGGATGGGTAGCCAGAAGCAACAGGGTCTAACTGAGTACTGTAATATGCTATAGGTCGATAGCCTCCTGTGTGTGCTTGTGCCAGTAGGCCCAAGGCAGTTTTATTTCTTTCGCAACGGAAGAAAACAAAAGGTTTAGAGTAATTTGGGAGCCCCAGGGCAGGTGGGTTAATCAATGCTGTTTTAATAGCCTGAAAGGTGGTTTCATGTTCAGGGGACCAAGGCAGAGGGTCTGTGACCTCCTTTTTTAAGAGCTGTAACAGAGGAGCTGAAATTTCTGAAAAATTGGGCACCCACTGTCTACAATAACCTGCTAGGCCGAGGAATCCCCTGAGTTGTCTCTGAGTTACAGGGCAGGGAGCCGTCTGAATGGAGGTGATTCTGCTTGGAAGGATTTGATGTGAACCGGTAGAAATGATATGTCCCGGGTATTGTACATTTTTTTGAGCAAACTGCAATTTGGATTTATTTACCTTAAAACCTTGTTTGGCTAAAAATCTTAGAACTAGAAGTGAGTCTTTTATACAAGACTGGGTATCTTGTGAAGCAAGAAGAATATCATCTACATACTGAACTAATACTGAACGTGGTGGTAATTGTAAATCTTGCAGTTGTCTATGCATCTCTCTGGAAAACAAGGTTGGAGATTCTACATACCCTTGAGGTAGTCGGGCCCAAGTGTACTGTTGGCCCTTATAAGTAAATGCAAACAAATACTGACTATCTGTATGTACTGGGATAGAGAAGAAAGCTGATGAAATATCTATAACCATAAAACAATGTGCTGTAGGTGGGATACAGCTCAAAATCATGGCTGGGTTTGGTACGATTGGGAAAACAGGCAAGACAGCTTTATTGACTTCCCGCAAGTCTTGCACAAATCTGTAAGCTTGTTTACCAGGTTTCTTTACCGGTAGAATTGGGGTATTACATGGACTTGTGGTAGGTACTATAATTCCTTGTTGCACCAGGGCAGAAATGACGGGGGTAATGCCAGATGTGGCCTCTACCGTCAAAGAGTACTGTGGTACCTGAGGTAACTTTGCTCCAGGATTTAAGGTTATTTTAACAGGAGTGGCTGAAATTAGAAATCCAACATCATTATCATGAGTGGTCCATAGATGAGAGGGTAATGTGGTTAAATGCTTATTCTTGTCAAGGTCAGACTGCATACACATTGTTTGCAGAGTGATGTTTTCATCTAAAGTAGCCAAAATACTATCCTGTTTCTCTGAAGGTACTTGTAAATATACTCCTTCAGCGGTACAGAAGATAGTTGCTCGCATCTTACAGAGCAAATCTCTTCCCAATAAATTTAATGGTGCTGAGGGTCCTAGTAAAAATGCATGACAAAGATCCCAAAGTCACTGGGACTGGGATGGTTTCAGAATATTCAATAGGAATGCCAGAGACACCTACCCCTCTGGTTTCGTCATTGGAGAGGGGGGCATTTATTGCTGCTTCACCGGCTAACATGGATTTGAATGCTCCAGTATCAATCAAGAAGGGGTACGGTTTATTTTTAAAGAGTAACATAACATGTGGTCCATCTTGATCCACAGGTATGAAAGGGTACAATTGCTGTTGTCCTTGCTCAGGGAACCTTCATTGTGATGACTGCGATTAGATGGAGTCCAGTTAGAATTCCACTGAGGTGACGTATCAGTGGGTGGGGCAGGTTGTTTAGACAGATACGGACATTCATTTTGCCAGTGGCCTACTTGGCTGCAACTGAAACACTCCATTTGATTTTGGGGTGTGGCTGATCGATCTTCCTGCCAGTTTTGTCTGTTATGGTTTCCGGCCCCTTGGCATCCGCCTCTCCTTCTTCCCAGTCCACGTCCTCCCCGTCCATGCTGCCTGAAGGCAGTGCACATCTGAATTTGCGCTTTAACCAATTTCTCTTGTAAATCTTTTTTTTCCTGTGCTAAGTGGTTGGAGAGGTATTGCATTTGCATAACTAATTCTTGCAATCCAAGACTAGGCCAGTTTAAACACACTTCTTTTAACTTATCTCATACTTGTGGGCGTAACCCATCTATGAAAGCAGCCGACAATCCACTTTGTTCTGGCCTTTCGGTGGGTTTGAGGTACCCAGAATAAGCCTCAAAGGCTTCAGTAAGACGATTTAAATACTCATCCTGCTTTTTGAAGTATTGAATTGATCTTGGACTAGTTGGGTGTGGGTGGAACTATTATTGTGATAGCATCTACTAAATGCTGTCTAACCACTTCAAACTCATTATCTCCATGTGAGTCATGTTTCGGAATCACAGTAGAGACATTGGCATGGTCCCAAATCCGTTTCATCAGATCAGCCGGTATGGCGTACTGAAGATCTGCCTTAACTTCTTTTATCGTAGGATTTTGTAAACAGATATGTCCTGCCAGCGCACGCTGGAATTTAGCTGGATTAGTATGAATGGGCGGTAACGATTTAGTAATGGCTTGAAAATCAACCACCGACCACACCCTAGGTACTACAATGGTCGGTGGCTCCTGTGCACTTCTAGCATGAGCCAGGTTAGGTACCTCCCTCAGAGGTAACAATCTGGCGTCATCTGACAACTCCGACCCTGAATCTGGATTAAATTTATCTGGTCCAAAATACCCGTCCCCACTGTCCATTATAGCAGGGAACTGACCAAAAACCTTTGTTGATGTAAATGTTGTTTTCCTTTACCTTTATAGTAGGGTTTAGCCTTAAAATACATTACAGCTTTTGCTTCTTTATGAGTCTTGCTAAGAGTTTTTGGTCCCTTTTTTCTATCGCTTGTGTCTGGATCTGAGTCACTAGAGTGACTATCCACTGCTTGTTCTCTTTCTTTAGGGGTGGGGTCTGTAGTGGTGGAATCTGGCTGTTGTGCTTCTGCTCCTTGTTGAGCGAGGGGGGGGGCTGATACTGCAGAGGTGCAACTGGTGGTGCAGTTGGTGGTGGGGGAAGCCAAGCATTATCGTCTTACAATGATTCAGTTATCTGTAATTTAGCTAATTCCTTCACAGGATAAAGCCCCTTAAAGGGTGGGTCCTTCAAACATTTGCCGTTTACTATATCTAAGTTACTAGCAGTTTGTTGTAATTCTTTCAGTTGCCCTTTTAATTTCTTCTGATTATCCTTTAAACTACTAATAACTGAATCCTTTTCTCTTTCTTTCACCTCTGTCATCCAATCATTAAATGCTGCCCAGCACAACCCTGGTATTTTTCTCCCTTTTCTCCTTAATTTCCTTTGGAGATTTAGTTAATATTTTTATTAAAACTACCATTCTCTGGAATGTCGAGTTTACCATCATGCTCAGTCAGGGCGACCCACTGACTTATAGACATACAACTGTCCCGGGACACACGAAAAAACATATAACCAGCTGGTGTACCTCTTACTGGCTCTTTTATGGTTCCCACACACGCTCCCATTTTCACACGATAAGCTATTCTGTATTTTACAGATGTAGCTATGACGTTTTGTAAACTTGTTTTCCCCACTCTAGTATGTCGCCAGTGTTTTGTTTTATCCCACTCTCATACTGCAAAATCAATATCATAAAAAAAAATACATGCCACTTACCTCAAGCAACTGAATGAGAGGAATTATTACATTGCTATGAAATTATTAATACCAAATTTGTGTAGCAGATAAGTACAGGAAATGAAAGAAACACTGCCAGAACAGAAAATTCTGTCATGTGCCCTTTTACTAGCCGTACTTCATTCAATCCCCAACTACTGCAGTCGTCGTCAATTCAGATCCAAGTAAACGGCACCAATTGTTGCATTTGCATTTTTTCCTTAAACGAAGACAAGACAGTTCTTCCTCTCTTTCAGTGGTATTTATTACACCCTACTGGAAAGTACCAGGGAGACTCCCCGAACAAAGGAATGCATAAGCTTATATGCTGGTGATATTGCTGACAGTACACAAATATAAACTAGACCAATTAAAATAGTACAAATGACATTTAACCAATCAATGGTTTACCCATAGGCTTGAAGCAGTTCACATTACTACTTCTCTAGGCAGAGAAAGAAAATCGGATACACTTCCATATAAGGCACATTTCCTGCCATCTGACAGGCTCTTGTTTGTCAATACTTTTCCACTATTCACAGTTTACTTAATAGTTCATAGTTCAAATCAATACATACAGGTTCTCACATACTCAGTCTCCTTTGAACACATGCTTTGACCATTCATATTCTACAGTAGAGAGGAACAATGACCTCTTTTTTCCTGGATGAGAAACTTTTTGTGATGAGGTGTGCCACGTAGAAAGATTTTCTGACTACTGTGGTGATGTGATTATCAAAGTAGAGACTAACATCCATCTGTGTCCCAAGGTCTCTTATCACACTTTTGGTGTTAAGTAGACAACCGCCTATGTGGTAGTTCATGGTTAAAGAGTTTTTACCAAAAGGGATGACAATGCACTTTTTGGCATTGAGCTTCAGGCCATGGCTTTGACACCAGGTATCTGTCTCAGTGAGGCCCTTTTGTAGGATGTCCACATCATTAGGATATTCGATTATGGCTCCTAGTTTGCAGTCATCTGCGAACTTCATTAGCCAAAGACCTTCTATGTTAGCCTGTACTTCAGAGAAGTAGATACTAAACAAGAGAGGATCCAGGACTGAAACCTGTGGTACTCCACTTGTCACTGGTCTGAAGTCGGATTTGAAGTCTGCTACTTTCAGTGTGGGTTCTGTCAGAGAGCCAGTTGGCAACCCATCTTGTGACATAGGGATTTATACCTAGTTTAGTGAGTTTATCTATAATTCCAGAGTGGGGGATGTTGTTGAAAGCCTTGGCGAGATCTCGATAGGTTGTGTGAACCACCTTACCCTCATCTACGGCTTTGGTGACCGCTTCAAATAAGTTTGTCAGGTTTAGGAGACATGATCTGCCTTTTACAAACCCAAACTGGGTGGGGTCCAGAGTTTGGAGATTACCAATGTCATTGTTTATAAGTTCCACAATGATACATTCCATAACCTTGCAAACCAGGCTCTTCAGGTCGCTCCCCCTTTGCGGACTGGGATGACCATCTCTGTGTACCATTCAGTGGGCACAAAGCCTGAGGTGAGGCTATGATTGAATATGGTACTTAGGTGGGGTGCCAGTTCATTCTGTAGTTCATGTAGAACACAGCCTGGGATGTTTTCAGGTCCCATGGATGTGGTGTTCTTGGCTTTGGAGAGTGTGTTTTTTACCTGTGCAGCTGTGATTATAGGAACTTTGCATTCTTCCAGTCTAGAGATGGGCCCTTTAGGGGGGTGGGGGTAAAGTTAGCACTGAACCTAGCTGCCAGGATGTTGGCAATATCAGTTGGTTCTGTATATTTAGTGCCATTGTGCTGTATATTTAGTGCCTGGTCAGGGAAGATCAGAGCGTTGCCATTAAGATTCTTGACATAGCTATAGAATGCTTTGTGGTTGTCTTTAGAATCAGTGGTGATTTTGTTTTTGTAACTAGCTTTGGAAAATTTTATGAGCGATCTCAGCTTCTTACTCAGGCTGACCAGGGAGTTCCTCCAATCATGGGATTTTACTCTTTTTTTGCAACAGTTTCTTTCTTCTGCTGTTGAGTTTGCTTATGGCAGGGGACCACCAGACTGGCTTCCTTTTTTTGGAGGATAGCATCTTGGTTCTGTTAGGGATTGCACAATCCATGCACATGTGTAAGTGCTTATAAAGTGCATTTGTGTAGGATTCAGCAGTCATACCTCTATTGTCCATCTGCATGGGTGTCATGAAGTTTGCCACTTCTGTCTTAAGAAGCGTGAAGTTGGCTTTGGAGAAATTTTTTATGGTGATTTCTCTAATGGGGGGGTGGGGGTGGGATGTGAATGTCTAGGCTGATTACCTTGTGGTTGGATCTGACCAACGAGGAATTGACCTCTGGTGTGGAACACCAGTTGCCCATGTTGGTAATGACCATGTCTAGGATATTGCTGCCCCTGGTGGGGGTGTGAATAAGTTGATCCAGGGCACTGGAATTTATAAATTCCAGAGAACGTTGAGCAAAAGAATTTGCACATGAGTAGTTTTCCCTGTTAATGGTGGGGTAGTTGAAATCACCCATTATTAGGGTGTTAAGTTGTACCCTAATCTTTTCCAGTGTATCAAGAAATGAGGAGTGGGAATCCTGGGGTATGGTGGGTGATCGATAGCAAGCTACAATTTGGATTGCGGTCTTGACCAGATTTAGTTGCACTTGGATAATCTCGGATGCATTATGCTGAGCAACTATCCTGGAGGTGTGGATATCCTTAATGAATATGGACACGCCTCCGCCTTTAGTGTTGCAGTCCAGGTTAGTCCCAAGATTACGTTAGCGACCAATTACAGAATCTTAGAGTTGTGGGCCAATGGAGAATAAATGTTAGTAAATTCTTCCAATGGAGATCTAGTATCTCCTAACCAATAGTTGTATAATAGCATATGTCAATCAAAGTAGAATTAAGTTGTGAATGATTTCTTAAGACTATAACGGCTCACAGTTAATTTTGTTAGTTGTTGCATTATCTTCTAAGATTATTGTCCCATATGTAAAAAAAATCATAATAAAATTCTTTGTCAGTAGGAAAATCACAGTGAAGACTTTTACCAATGACAGCAAAGATAAAATAATAAAGTATAACTAACAGAATCTGTAATAATGTTTTAACTACGGTTCTAATTACATAGAACAAATGATCAATGTTGTATAAAATATTATCATCACAATCACATGTAAAGATGTTAACAACATGAAGAACCAATGAACTCTAAATTCTGGTATTGTTAACCAATAAGGAAAGAACTAATCAAGATGGAAAACTCGTGCTGGTATCCAATAGTATTGCATTGAGTCTTTCACCAATTGGTGATAGTATTTTCACTCAGCAACCAATCATGCTTGGCAATTAACGTTATCTTCTATGTTAACCTTTGGTTCATATTGCATAGTGCCATCACGACCAGTAAAGCTAGTTACTTCCAAATCATTAAAAAAGATACAATATCAAAAAAATCAATAATATCACCTGGATGAACAACAAAGGACTGATTCCAAACATTTAACGTATTGAACAAATAGAGAGTGAACTTAGTTACACAGACCACACGAGCATCTATTATCTAAGGACATAGAATCAAACAAAAATACAGCCAGTAAGATCCAAAACCCAACATCCTCAGCCAATGAGATAAGGACCAATCAAACATGAAAAATCATATTGGCAACCAATGAGAATCATGCCGGGATGTTCACCAATTAAAGAATGTATATTCATTTAGCAGTCAATCATAATTGTCAATAAATGCTAACATCTACACTTGTCTTCATACTATAAGATGCCATTATGAAAAATTATTACCTCCAAAGAATTAAAAGGAATACAGTGTCCCCAAAACATAAATATCATGTCAATGAGCAGCAAAAAAAAATGCTTCTAACATCCACAAGCATTATAAAAGGCACTCAGACAGCAGCAAAAATGTCAAACTATCCGAAACCAAATAAAAACATAAAAAGTGGTTCTTTTGGTTGTAATGAATATTTACTATCAAATTTACATCATATAATGCCATTCTAAGATCTATGATAAAAAGTCATAGAGATAAAAAATAAATGACAATAAAACAAATCTAATGACTAATAAAATTAAACAAATAAAAAAAAAAAAAACAATTCCATGGGCAACAAGCCACCAAGACATCAAACACATACATACAATACATACCTCCAAGCGGCAGATAAATTGCAAAGAATTGAATATTCTAAAATATCTCAAAACATGAAAACAGTATTTGTAATATGAGCAAACACGATTTAGAATATAATGAATACTATGTATATGACTGACTTTCTCATTGCCAATAAATATATAACAAGAATATCATAAATAGGTTGGTAAGACAAAGGTCAATATTCAAGAATGTCAGTGATGAAGTCTAAAAAAGAACTCATACAGTCTCCAAATTGTTAGGTAGTGTAATGATAATAAAAAGGAATTATTACACAGAAATATATAAAAAATCTATAGCTGCCATATTAAGATATGAATGTAAACTGTGTTTGAAAAAATGAACATAATTAATTGAGTCTCCCTTTCTTCAAGAATGGTTTCAGGGGGAGGCATGTATTTAATCCTGGAGAATTTTTAGCCATGAGATGAGCAACCAAGTCTGCTTCTCTACATTCAGTTTCCACAGCAATATCTCCTCCTCTGTTGCTCAACCTTATAATTTGAAGCACTAAAAAGTAAAACTTGTGTGTAGGATAAAGAGTTACATGCTTGAATAAGGGGCTTTTCATGTCCCTTAATCTAATATCACAGATGTGTTTCGAGATATGTTCTTTAAACTGTCTGTTGGTTTTGCCTGGGTAGAAACAACATTTAGTGTTCTACAATCTGCGTAGAAATTCAATTTGTGTACTCTTTGATTAACAGGATTTATAAATGTTTGTGTTTCCCATATATGCTTACAAGTGGTGCAGTTCTTGCAAGGAAGTGCCCTTTTTATTAATTTTAGGTGCATGTATTGCTCTATGATCCATATTTAGAATCTGTTTCAAGTTTTTACTATTGTTAAATGTAAACTCAGGTATTTCACCTACTATTTCTCTGATGGTAGGGTCACTTTGCAAGATATTCTAATTGTGCTTTATTATATCACAGGTATATTTTGCATCACTTGTATAGCTAAGTAGGACACGAGTTGGATTTTGCACTTGGGGGTTATTCTTTGTTGGATGAATATCCTTTAGTTGCTGTCTCTGAGATACAGTTTGCCTCTGTCATTTCTCAGTTTCTTGACCTCATTTGCTTGTTTATCTAGTTCTTTAGAATTATAACCCCTTTGAAGAAATTGCTGTTTTAAATCTTGTGAAGCTTCTGCAAAATCTACATCTCTCGTATGCAGTCTAGATTACCGTAGTAATTGCCCCTTTACAATATTGGGATAGATGTGTCTAGGGTGCATACTGTCTCTAGTCAATAAATTGTTTTCTCCTGCAGACCTTGTGGTGAATTGTAGTATTGATACTTTCTTGTTCACTCAATTCTAACTGAACATCTAACAAATCAATCGCTGTATATGAGTAGTTTATAAAGTGAAGCATAGGAAATTAGTAGTGGTTTCCAAATACGGCAAACATTCACATAACTTATTTTAAAGTTCCTTGCCATAAGATGAAAACATCATCAATGCATCCTTTATAAAAACAAAGATGGTGACTATAAGTGTTCTCATTTAAACCATATGTACTGATGTAACTTAATAAACTGTACATTTTATTTGTGTATTCTGATTTGTTCATAATAACCATAGCTCCGCCTTTATCCATTGTAGTGTATATATATATATATATATATATATATATATATATATATATATATATATATATATATATACGTGTGTGTGTGTGTGTGTGTGTGTGCATATATATATATATATATATATATATATATATATATATATATATATATATGTCTATATCTATCTATCTATCTATCTATGGTTTCACTTTATAATCTCAAAACACTGAAATATTGAATTTCAGTATCTCGAGATTATAAAGCTGAAAAATCAAAATACTGAAATGTCAAAAGCGCAAAATTCAAAATCGCGACTTTTAAACACACCCTACACCACACAAACACACATACACCTTCCTCCCCACGCTACAACAAACAAACAAAACACACACAAACACAACACAAATACATGAACCCTACATATAAGCAGGGTGTAAGCCCCCTGCACCCCCATGCCCCCCACACCCCCACTACCTATATATTCTAACTCTGAGGTCGCACTAAAAAGACAAAGACACAAAACCCACCACTACACAATCTATATTCCCCTCACGCAAACACAAATCACATACATACAAATGCCACCATTCTCAATCAACGCTTACACACTCACACTCTTACCTACATACCGTAACCTACACCTACAACTTCCGAACACACTAACATACACTAAAATCCCTACCTAAAACCCTTAAAATATAAACACTTACCTGAGTCTCCAGCTATCCATTAGCACAACGCACAACCATAACCGCTGATTCGACATTTTCAGATTCAGTTATGTGGTCTTTCGCGGATAACTGGTATTTTGCTATTTTAGTCTCGAAATTCTGAAATTCAATATTTCAGTATTTAGAAATTATAAAGTGTACCCATGTATGTTGTTTGTCTTTCGGCTTTTCCCGGTTAGGGGTCGCCACAGTGGAACACCGGTCCGCTAATGATTGGCAGTAAGTTTTTACAGTGCCAAATTGCCAGCTCGATGCCCAACCTTCAACAAAGGCACGCCTATTCACGCATGTCTTTCGGAACGCCACTTGACCGTGGGGAGGACATGCAGACTCCACACAGAAGGCACTCCCCGCACACCAGCTGAGAATCGAACGGGAGAACCTCTTGCTGTGAGGCAACAATGCTACTGCTGCACCACCGTGGATTAAAGTCTACCCATGTATATATATATATATATATATATATATATATATATATATATATATAGAGAGAGAGAGAGAGAGATATATATATATATATATATATATATATATATATATATATATATATATATATATATATATGTGTGTGTGTGTGTGTGTGTGTGTGTGTGTGTGTGTGTGTGTGTGTGTGTGTGTGCATATATACATATATATATATATATATATATATATATATATATATATATATATATATATATATTGTATATGTATTGAGACAGAAAGAGAGAAATAGTTATGCACAGGTGGATATAGATATAGTTTAGCCCCACTAGGCATGGCATGCTTTTAGGGTGAACCAAAGGGGTTATTTACACTGACTAGTGGAAATGTATTTAGGGCACTGACACAATTGCTCTACTTAACTCAGAGGTCATCAAAGGGCACATCTCTGTAGGAGGATGTCATGATAAGATGGTAGAGAAACATTTATCAGTGCAGAAGCAGGTGAAAGACTGTGTGTTAAAACTCAAAATGGAGGTCTATCTGCGGAAGGCTTATGAAGATTGGCTGTAATCCCTGGTTCTCAGACAGTCACTGCTAAAGAGAAACATGCAAATATGGATAGTGTTAAGACTATGGTTTGTAATTACGTGTATGGAAACATATCTAAGAATATGGTGATTGTGTTTCACTGGAAATGGTATTCCTCTGGACTATGAATATGTTTTGGCTAAGCAGTATGGTTCTTGAGAAATAAAGGAATTCATTTCTCATCAGATTCAGAACATTACTACTTTTTATTCGTTTATTTACCAACTTACTTATTTGCACTGTTAACTGAGTAAATTAATTATTTCTAAATAATTGCTTTCCGTCATGACCCCTTGCCAGATGTAATTTGCAAATATACAGCACTGTGTATGTGAGTGTGTGTGTGTGTGTGTGTGTGTGTGTGTGTGTGTGTGTGTGTGTGTGTGTGTGTGTGTATGTGTGTGTGTGTGTATGTGTGTGTGTGTGTGTGTGTGTGTGTGTGTATATATATATATATATATATATATATATATATATATATATATATATATATATATATGAACATGAACAAGAACTCATGATAGACATACATGGCAGAAAACTAGATATGTACATACCTCAGTATTTTACCTTAAGCAAGTATAAATTGCCTAATAAGTTTGAAAAAGTAAGATAAACTGTCACTGTGAAAGAGAGAAAAAGTAAGCAATCATGATGACACTCATCACTGCAGTACTGTATAATCATATCAATAGTCAACAGTGCAGTACTGCATAATCATGTAGACACTTTGCACTGCAGTGTGGTATAATTGTATGAATGATGTGCACTGCACTTACTGTTGTGAAACAGTGGACATTCTCTGCACTGTAATAATGTATGATCATATAATTACTCTGCACTGCAGTAATAATGATATAAATGCTCTGCACTGCAGTAATATATAATGATGTAAATACTGCTCACTGGAGTACTGTGTAATCATGTAAGTAGTATATGGTGCTGTACTGCATAATCTTGTAGTTACTCTGCACTGCATTATAATATAATCATATAAATGCTCTGCAACACAGTTGTATGTTGTTGTGTCTTTTCGGCTTTTCCCGGTTAGGAGTCACCACAGCGGAACTCCGGTCCACTAATGATTGGTAGTTGATTTTTACGTGCCGAGTTACCAGCCCTGATGCACAACCTTCAACGAAGGTACGCCCATTCACTCATGTCTCCTCGCAGAAGACGCTCTAGCTGAGAATCGAACCGGACAGCGTCTTACTGCGAGGTGACAATGCTACTGCAGTAGTTGAGAATATTCTATGCACTTCAGTAATGTATAAGCATATAAATACTCTGCACTGCAGTAATGTATAAGCATATAAATACTCTGCACTGCAGTACTATATAGTCATGCAAATACTGCTAACTGCAGTACTATGTAATCATGTAAATACTCTGTAGTGCAGTACTGCATAATCTTGTAGCTACTCTGCATTTGATTATAATATAATCATATAAATGCTCTACAACCCGGTAGTATGCAGTTGAGAAAATTCTGTGCACTTCAGTAATGTATAAGCATATAAATACTCTGCACTGCAGTACTATATAGTCATGTAAATACTCTGTAGTTCAGTACTGCATAGTTATATAAATACTATGTACTGTATTACTGTATAATCATTTAAATACTCTGCACTACAGTACTATGTAAGGGTCTATATTAGAAGACCAAATTCTTAGGTGATCGAACACCAAAACATAGATTTCCTAATATTGAACCGCACAATGTTGAACATCCCAAGGAAACACCTCCCTTGGCCACAACACAAAAAACATTACTTTACATCTAACTTAAGTGGAGGGCTTTGCCCCCCACACCCCCCTAACTAAATATATCAACTCCAAGATCACTCAGCAGTAGGGAAATAGCAAACTCTGGCGAATGGCCAAGGGAAATCGTTCTCTGCTTTAAATTGGCCATTCGCCATTGTTTGCTTTTGATATTAGAATATCGATGTTTAGGTGTTCGATCACCTCAACATTCGGTCTTCTTATATAGACCCCTGTGCAATTATGGAAGTACTCTACACTGCAGCATGGTGTAATTGTGTAATTTGTGGCATTGCATTATTGAGTAATAATGTAAATATTCTGCACTGCAGTAATGTACAATAATGTAAATTCTCTGTACTGTAGTACTATATAGTCATGCAAATATTGCTCACTGCAAGCTAGTTACTTTTATTTTATTTTTCCAGTGTTGGTACCCAAGCCCATGAGAATGCAACTCTCAATGGTGTGCTTGCAACTATGCAGGAGGAGCAAATGATATTTAATTGCAGCACTGGTCTCAACCAGATTTACAAAAAATCAAAACCTTTAATATAAATTCTTTATTTGGTAGCCTTATGTCTGAAAAGCTTACAGTTCAGCTTTAAGCCATTTGTCCATAGTTAAATGTCTCCTTACACATGCTGTCTGTGATAGAATGCTCAGTATGGATGTCTAAAGTGTACGTCTTATATAGTTTAAGTTACCAGTACTTAGAATATTCAGAAGGCGACAAAGTATTGACAATATATGTTTACAAAAGACAGGCTAATGTTTGATTAATAGAATACAAGTGTATACAGCATTTATAAATGTTCATTGTGATGTGCTTTGCTAGCAATATTCTGTAATTAAATAACAGGTATGGTTTATTTTCTGACGTGTATTAACACATGTAGAATTCTTTACACGAACACACAGACACCCCCCCACACACACACACACACACACACACACACACACACACACACACACACACACACCCAGGCACATGCGTGCATGCACACACACACACACACACACACACACACACACACACACACACACACACACACACACACACACACACACACACACACACACACACACACACACACATGTTCAGGCACATGCACGCAGACCACACACACACACACACACACACACACACACACACACACACACACACACACACACACACATGCACACATTCAGGCACGTGCACAGACACACACACACACACACACACACACACACACACACACACACACACACACACACACATACACACTCAGGCAGATGTGCACAGACACACACATATGCACACACACACACACACACACACACACACACACACACACACACACACACACACACACACACACACACACACACACACACACACACGTATGCATGCATTACTTTACAAGGAAGCCTAGTAATATTCATCTCCCCTGGTACTAAACTGCTAGTACCCCAGTTTCCTATCTGTGGGATCCTCATCCCATTTACTAGTATTTCACTGTTGTCACTAACCATATTGCAACAAATACAAATCATAGTGTGTTGTAGGGTGGTCTGGCCAATAAGAGGCTAATGCCAACAGTTTGCTGCCCTTTAATCATACATTCCCTCTTTTCAATAAATAAATACATGAATACATGATGACTAGTTACAAGCTTGCTAAAAGTAACAAGTAAATGCTTTACTTAAAACTATTGAAATGAGTGATACAGTTAACAGTTAAATGTATTGAGAGATAATGAATAACATAGAGATACAAATGTTTTAACAAATAAAATACAACAAAGAATACTCGATCTGTGGCTATACTTTCTTCTATCTCTTGCTGAAAGAACTACTGCGACAAAACTGCAGTGAGGCAAAAGTGCTGAAACAACTGACAGGTAGCAGGTTTCATGTAGCATTACATTAAACTCTCAGTTAACCTGAACTCAAGCAATCAGAACTCTCAAGCAAACAGAAAAACAAAATAGAAGAAATACAGTACAGTATGAATAATTCAGTCTTTCATGTGTTGCAATTTGTTATCCCCCCACAGAAACATACCTTACGTTTTTAAAGTTTTAAAAAAGAAGATACAAATAAATTCCCTTTCTCCTCAACCTGGGTACAAGTCAAACCAAACAAGTCAGATCACTAAAATGTCCACACTCGCTCCATACTCACTGAATCAGTTTGCATTAGATTGCACATTCTTTCTCCGATCTCTCACATGCACACAGTTTCTTCAGCTTTCATACATTCATTCACTCACTCTTTCTCTCTCTGATCTCTCACCGATCTCTCATACACACTCTCTTCAGCTTTGATACATCTCTCCAATCTCTCAGACACAGCTGCTTCTGCTTTCATACATGCATTCACTCTTTCACTCTCTTTCTCTCTATTCAATTCATTCAATTCCAATCCACTCAGAGTGCCACTGAAAACTGTTCTGCATACCATGCTTTCTAGGGAAATATAAGCCCCCAGATTTACTAATCTTCCATGCAGAACTAATCTAATCCTGCATGGAAGCGGCAGTTGAAGAGGAGGATGGCAGCGCGCAGTGCATATTAATGAAGGTATGCTGCCTGAACTCCAAATGCTACACGGAGCGTGGATGAGTGCAGGTGGTGTGTCTGACAGCAGAACTCGCAGAAGAAACATGCCCCTGCAAAGTAGAACAGAAGAATGTGTAAATAAATGAGTGAGACAGCTCACAAGTGTCTGCATATCCCCACCAGCAGTCCCCATTTGTTCAACAGCAACAGTACAGTCAAATAAAATGAAAAATCCCTAATATTGATGTGTTATAAAACCCCGAGTACAGCTAACTGTAGGTGTGCGGGTTTGCCCATCACATAGCTATGGTTAAAGCAGACAAAAAGGCTGAAGAGGATAACAAGGAATATATATGCAAATGAAACAGCACAGCAATAGTGGAGTAGTTAGAGTGTCCGCCTAACGAACAAGCATTCCTGGATTGAGTCCCACAGCAGCACAACTCATTTTTCCACGGGAAATCTGTATATGAACATAATTTTACATCGTTTTACCGTATAACCTACAGAGTATCAATTAAATGTGAACTGGAGTACTGCATGAAATGCACATGTGAAGTGTTAGTGTCATAATGAATAAGGAGCATGTACGGAGGTCTAAGCACGAATAAGCAGCGGTAAGCGTGTCCAAGTGTGCTTGCGTGGGGGTAAGCATTGCCCACACAGAGTAAGCAAAGTAGAAGCTAATGAGTGTAAGAAACTGTTCCCGGAGGTTAGCAGTGCTTACCATTACGCAAAACCCGTGCAAAGCCACTTACAACCACTGTAAAGTGCCTTAATCACTCTGGATCCAATGGTCAAGTTCTACCCAGCAACAAAATAAACTGCCTCAGCAAGGCTCAGACCCAGACCACCCTGTACACTATAGTCCCAGTAGTTAACCACTAAGCCATCATAGCAATAGATAAGTGAGATTAAGGCCATACATCCGATATACCCACATGGATTTATATATATATATATATATATATATATATATATATATATATATATATATATATATATATATATGTGTGTGTGTGTGTGTGTGTGTGTGTGTGCATAGATATACACAGATATACAGCTATGATAGGAAACAGCACATAAGAATGACATATGTTTACAGGCTATGCCAATGGAAGTGAGGGGCCCAAGCAAGAAATATGTAATACGTAGCATGACCTCCCCCCCACAGCCGGACAGAGGAAACATACACACAAACCCACAAACAATGTAAATAGTCCACTGCTCCCCAGACCACAGGCAGGATACAACCGGGGGAGGTACAGAGTGCTCCTGTGAAATCTACTCTTGGAACACAGATAGGAGCGTCCCTTTTTGGGACGCCCAAAAAATTGACATTAAACTAAAGGAAGCCGATGTGCCGACCATTTTGGCTTGGGTGTGTACATACCTGGAATACAAGTGTGGGAAACCTGATGACCCATGGGTTGAGACAACGTACAATATTGGTCCCGTGAAGTGGAGAGTGGGCAGCGTGTAGTGGTGTGTTCAGACCCGACTTGTAAGGATTTGTGCTGTGGAGGAGGTGCGGGTGGGGGAACTATGGTTAGCTAGTTATGGGTCTAGGTTTGCATGTATTGGCTGATGTGGGTCTATACGGACAGCCCCAGGGATATGAGCGAAAGTGTTCATTACGAAGAGGCATCGCCCAACGAGCAGCCATACCCGCTACGAGTCCGACTGCAGCAAAGTCTAATCTACATGGCAAACAATGGAATAACCAGAAGTAGATGTATATATGTAGAGGAATGTGTGTGTATATCTACCCATAGCTACATGGAGATATACCTCTCTCGCTCCGTAGTACAAATGTTTAAATACAGAGACAAAATACATATACATACCCACATATAGATATATACATATGCAGACACCCATACACCCATATGTCAATAGATATATATAGACAGCAATATATAAATATATACATGTATGCATACATATACAGATATATCTGTATATAGTAATGTATATATATATATATATATATATATATATATATATATATATATATATATATATATATATACATATCAAGAGTTGTATGAAAGGTTGGACACTAAGGAGGGAAAAATAGACCTATTGGCTAGTCAGAGGGAACCGAGCTAGGAAAGATGTGCAGCAGGTAAAGGTGATAAAGGATAATGAGGGAAACATACTCACAAGCGAGGAGAGTGTGTTGAGGAGATGGAAAGAGTACTTTGAGGGGTTGATGAATGAAGAGAATGAGAGGGAGAGAAGGTTGGATGATGTAGGGATAGTGAATCATGAAGTACAATTGATTAGCAAGGAGGAAGTAAGGATAGCTATGAAAAGGATGAAGAATGTAAAGGCTGTTGGCCCAGATGGCATACCTGTGGAAGCATAGAGGTGTTTAAGTGAAATGGCAGTGGAGTTTTTAATCAGATTGTTTAATGAAATTGTGGAAAGTGAGAGGATGTCTGGGGAATGGAGAAAAAGTGTTTTGGTACCGATTTTTAAGAATAAGGGTGATGTGCAGAGCTGTAGGAACTACAGAGGGATTAAATTGATCAGTCACAGCATGAAGTTATGGGAAAGAGTAGTGGAAGCTAGGTTAAGAAGGGACGTGATGATTAGTGATCAGCAGTATGGTTTCATGCCGGGAAAAAGCACTACAGATGCGATGTTTGCTCTGAGATTGTTGATGGAGAAGTACAGAGAATGTCAGAAGGAGTTGCATTGTGTTTTTGTAGACTTAGAGAAAGCATATGACAGGGTGCCTAGAGAGGAGTTGCGATATTGTATGAGGAAGTCAGAAGTGTCAGAGAAGTATGTAAGAGTGGTACAGGATATGTACGAGGATAGTGTGACAACGGTGAGGTCTGCTGTGGGAGTGATGGATGCATTTAAGGTGGAGGTGGGGTTACATCAAGGATCTGCTCTGAGCCCTTTCTTATTTGCAATGGTGATGGACAGGTTGACAGACGAGATCCAACAGGAGTCCCCGTGGACTCTGATGTTTGCAGATGACATTGTGATCTGTTGTGAGAGTAGGGAACAGGTGGAGGAGACCCTGGAGAGATGGAGATATGCTCTAGAGAGAAGAGGAATGAAGGTCAGCAGGACTAAGACAGAATATATGTGTGTGAATGAGAGAGTGGATAGAGGAATGGTGAGGATGCAAGGAGTAGAGGTGGCAAAGGTGGATGAGTTTAAATACTTGGGGTCAATAGTTCAGAGTAACGGTGAGTGTGGAAGAGAGGTGAAGAAGAGAGTACAGGCAGGATGGAGTGGGTGGAGAAGAGTGTCAGGAGTGATTTGTGATAGATGAGTACCTGTAAGAGTGAAAGGGAAGGTCTACAAGAGGGTAGTGAGACCAGCTATGTTATATGGGTTGGAGACAGTGGCACTGACAAAAAGGCAGGAGTTTAAGCTGGATGTGGCAGAGTTAAAGATGTTAACATTTGCACTGGACGTGATGAGGGTGGACAGGATTAGGAAAGACAAAGTCAGAGAGGCAAGATTACTTTGGTTTGGACATGTGCTGAGGAGGGATGCTGAGTATATTGGGAAAAATATGCTAAGGATGAAGCTGCCAGGTAACCGGAAAAGAGGAAGGCCTAAGATAAGGTTTATGGATGTGGTGAGAGAGGACATGTAGGTGGCTGGTGTGACAGAGCAAGATGCAGAGGACAGGAATAAATGGAAACAGGTGATCCGCTGTGGCGACCCCTAACGGGAACAGCCAAAAGAAGATGATGATGATGTGTGTGTGTGTGTGTGTGTGTGTGTGTGTGTGTGTGTGTGTGTGTGTGTGTCTAAATATACACATGTAAATAGCTAGGTTAGGATACAGCCGTCATGAATTACATATGTTCACAGGCCATGCAAATGGGGACGAGGTGTCCAATCAACAAATGTGTAACACGTAGCATCAACCATCCCCACCTAGACAGATGAAACATACAAACACATGATACAAGTAAACACACCACTGCTTCCCAGATCACAGGCAGGATACTACCAGTGGGAGAGACCTGCCAGGTCTAATCTTGAAACAAAGACATCAATGTCCCTTGTGGGACACCCCAAAAATTAATGATCATCAGAGTCAGTCCCAGTAATGAGTCATCTAACCAGGCTGTAAATGTACATGGACACACACTCAACCCATGTGTAATACACACACACGCATGCCTAGACAACAGCCAATATGTGGGTAGTACACTGCCTATTGGCCACTGATAGTAACTATACAGTGATAGCAGTGGGCTACAGAGGGCATGTCACCCTGCCCATCTGTCCAATATGCATGTACATGCAGACAGTGCACCTCCACGTTTCCCAATGAACACCTGCACCACCTGTGGTGCCTTTACATGTGAGTCACAATGAACATACAATGCCTGACAACATGCCCTGTATGGACAGGTGACATCAGGGAATGCTGTTAGCATGCTATCAATGTAGGTGCAGGGTAAACCTGCTGCTCATTACCAGTACCTGCCACAGGTGGGCAAGACTGGCACATCTGATGATAATATGTGTTCATAACATGGACCAGACATCCCAGGTACAGTTCCACATATCACTGTACATGCATGTGGGAGGTGTGCACATCCCAGACACCATTCATGTCATGGACTAAGGAACACATACATGGCATGTGATGTACAGCATTTGCCACAAACAATAGTCACCCAGGTGACTGGATGGGGGATGCAATACCCACCTGTGTGGGCAAATGCAGTAACTATAGGCCTGAGACACAATGCAGACTATTGTCATGTGGCTTGATGCCAAAGTATACCCATTGCCTACCCTTGTACAGCCTGCTGGCACAGTTGACCACCACACACCCATGTAGACATACACCCATGCATGTCAGAACTGGCACCCTGTGTGTTCATGTGTGTGTGTTGTTTGGTGCATATGTCCACATCCACACTCACTACAACCCCCCAGGGCATACTGAAGCATGCTGTCTGATGCCTGACACCTCCTCATACTCTTTGCCCATACAGCCTCCATATGACCTGTGTGGTGCATGTGATACCTGCACATTGATGTGTTGTGGCAATCCCACTAGTGATGAGTTGCACTCCTGGCCCTGCCAAGTGTGTCAATGTGTGTGCATCCCTGTGTGAGTGCGCTTGTGTTGACACTGGCACCTGTTCATGCAGACAGACACGTGTATAACACCTACCGTATATCTACCGTATCCCTGTTGCAGATGTCACTCACCCTAACATATATGTTCTGAGTGCTCCACATCAAGTAACCCATGTGGTGCATTCAATAACTGCATCAAACTGTGATAGCACTACATAGTTGTCGGGGGTTTGATACCCTGTGCTGGTAGGTGTGTGACACAAACATGCTTCAGTTTTACTCTCCCACCCCTCCCTGAGGTGTATTTGCCTCTATCTGCCTCTGTCTGCCTCCCACACTCCCTCTCTGGTGGATGTGGAGACCCACACCTGCCTTGCTTAGGCAGCAGCATGTGTATTTTATGTGATGCTCATGATCAGCTGATGGCCTCTGCATGAATTGCAGCCCTCGCCTAGCTGATTGCATGTGGAACAGCTGTGGTAACATTCCCATAGCCAGTTGCATGGAAACACACTCCAATACCTAAGAACATCATGGTGGTGTTGGCCCTTTTCAGTCACTGTGAGCAGAAACTAGATCTGTTGTTAGGCAAACAGCATCTCAGATGGATTGCAGATTTACCTCTAACAACATACACTATGGAAAGAGGGCAACAAACAGGAGGGGATGTGCCTGACCTGACTACAGACTGTAAGTGCTGCTATACTGCATTTGGAGTAATGTTGATTTAACAGTGTTTGTCTGGATATGCCTGTCATACATGTCACAATAATTGCTATGTCAGTTCCATGTATATGGGGAATCCCCATCTGCAGGGTCATCTGCAGACTGGGCAATGTTGTGCATTTGTTTTCATGTGTTAGCCACAGTGCATCTATCTGTGGAATGCAGAAGGTAGTGTGAGGATTGCAGTCTGTAGATGGTGAAGGCCGTGACAGTTACTGACTTCATATCCCTCATAGGACATATGTTGCAACAACCCCCGTTACAATGGAAAATATATGAGTTTATCACAGCAACATGTCTATACTGGCCCTGTTTATGTGCTGTCAGCCACACCTCTGTCAACCTTTGTATATATGGCGTGCATGAAGTGGTGCATATGTGCTGTACACCATAAATACTGTCATGATATCTGATAACAAGCCAGTGATATATCAGATTGCTACACATGTCATGTACAGTAAGGATTATATTTCATGACATAAGCTGAACATTCTGTGGATTTTTGTACAGTACAGATGTCTGTGTAGTGATGGTGAATGTTGGCAGTGTGTGTATTGTTAATATGCACTTCAGCCTGTGTACAGACTGTGGTAGATGTCATTTTTCTAGCTCCCCTTCTATCAGATGTTACATGCTGCCCCATTGTATGGTACTGTTTTGCTGTACATGTTTGTAGAGCCATACACACACGTCCCATACTACAGACAGCCATCAGACCAAACTGTGTAGCAGCCCAGTATATGTAGGGTCATTCTGTGAGTGGCACATATGAGGATGGTGTAGAACAGACAGTCCATATACTGTAATATTATGCTAGCTTACCATTTGTGGCTGTGTTCACATTGTTTGTGGTTATGCACTGTCACACAGGTGTATCTTACCCTGTGCTATGGCATGGCTGTTGAGCCTGCTATATATCCAGGTACATGTGAATTCCCCCATATGAGATATAGACCAGTGTTGAGCCAGTCTGCCTGTAGCCTGCACAGTGCATTGTTACATGCCTAGCAGCTTAGTGTACTTAACTAGTGGGATGTCATGTGCAGATACTTGCCAGATGTACTGCTGCCAGGCCTCCCTTAAAAGTCATGTATGTCAGACAGAGCAGTGGGATGTTGTACAGATGTATGTCAATATCTAGTGGGCAGTATGTGCCCATGGCACCTTTGTACTAGCAGTCATTATGTGTCAGGCCAGACAGGAGTGTGTGAGCCCAACACCATGGTGCCAAATGTATACCAGTCGTTATGTGTTATACCCATCTACATGGCTGTCTACATCCATATTGTCAGACTTGGTACACATGTTGTGCACTAAGGGATTATGTGTATACCTCTAGACTTGAAGAGGGTGTGTCTGAAGTTCCACATATAGTGGACAATATCTCTGCTGCACTCCACAGGGGCATTACATGCTAGAGGCAGTACCTTACAATGATTTCCTTAGGATGTCTGTCAGTAGCCAATGGTACACATGTTATAAGCAATGTCAGCATCCACACACACCATGTCTGTGAAGACAATCCCAGTGACAGTAGCAACAGTCTAGTAATATACCTGCTATACATACCTGACATCCCCTTGCACTACGACTTTGGGACTGTAGGGGCTGGGGAATAGCTACACTCCATGTCCAGGACATATGGTGGAAATATATGTACATATACTTATCCAGATAGCCATATATATATATATATATATATATATATATATATATATATATATATATATACGTATATAATTACACGTGTACTACATTCAATTACCACTGTCATGGCAACCACCTACTATAAATCCCTACAGCATGTGGGCGTGGTCCCTTTGCATTTCTTGTGTGATAGACATCCTTCCTGTGTGTGGATATCAGTGATACAGACAGCAGGTAACAATACCTCTTACAAGAGAACCTGCACAGAGTGGCCACATATTTGTAGGTGGATCAGGAACTACAGAAAGACTGTGAGTAGAGTTGTGTTATGCTTTGCATAGTACTGGTGTTACAGGGTGTGTGTGTGTACATACTAGTGTACCTTGGAATGCAGTCTGTCTGCATAGCTCACTACTGTGGGCCTATCCTATTGCTGGACAGAGGTATGCCTATCATGTGTTGTCTGTCCACCACACCGATCCTGTGTCAGATATTACACTGGCAGTGTGTGTGTGTTGCATGCTGTCAGTACATGCCTACATCCATTTTTATTTCTAACCTCAACTCCCTGATTAAGGGTATGTTGCAGACCATCCTCTAACACCAGCACCTTGCTTAGTGTATGGCAACAGTGTTCCACATATGTGCCCGTGTTCCAGCCTCTGTCCTCCATCTACCTACCAAGCTTTGCACATATGTCATGCTGCTGGGGGTTGTTCTGTAGTGGGCTGTGAGTATATCACACTGCCATTGCTGCCATTAGTCCACTGCTGTTGTATCCCCCACACATACAGTCGAGCTGGGGACACATATGTGTTGGCGTCACCTACACAACACATGTGCGCCCTTATGCACTGCAGAGGCAAGTGTATGTAACAGTGGTATATGGGCCTGTATTACTGAGTGTAGGTGGGGAGCACCATAAATCACCTAGGCTGTTACAAAATGTGGGGGTATCAGGGGTGAGCTGCCACAAGGTATCTGGATGTACAGTACCGTATACTTCACCTATATTGACATTATTTACATGACTATGGGTACTGCAAGCCTACTGCCTCCTGCCATACAGACTGTTCTTTTTGTTATGCCTTGTTATGTACTGGTTACAACCCATTTGATCACAAAACGTCTTTACCTCCTACGGAGTTTGTACAGAGTGTAGATAGAGGCTGCTGAACTACACACCTGCAGTACATACTGTTGATTGTGTGGTACCCTGTGGCCCAGTCTGTCTTCACTATTGTACATTCTGAAGGGCTTGGCCTGGAAAGCAACAGACTACTGTATTAGTGTAACTGTTTCACAGTTGCAGTACTCTGTTTATATGATTGTCAGTATCTGAACAGCTATATGGCATGGCATATAGAACTGCTATAGTACACAATTAAAGGATTCCCATTTCTATAAACCTATGTGTGGTGTCTTTCCTATCACCTTTCGATAGGTATATGTTGCAGGCAACGACTGACATTAGTATGTGTGTCTCATACAGTGCCCAGTTGTTCAGGTGTTAACTGTAGGCTTAGTGGCTGGTCCATATTGTGTGCACCTTCTACATATGTATCTTACTGTACATATATCTGCGTGTGTATGTGTAGTCACATGTATATATATATATATATATATATATATATATATATATATATATATATATATATATATATATATATATATATATATATATATATATATATATATATATATATATATATATATATATATATATATATATATATATATATATATATATATATATATATATATATATATATATATATATATATATATATATATATATATATATATATATATATATATATATATATATATATATTTACATGTTATGCCCCCCCCCGTTGAAGATGGTCACCCCGCACGGCAATGGCATGGCAACGTACATGGCAGAGCAGTTCACGACAATGGTTGCAGATCTGCTCATACGTACAGCTGTGCATTCCCACCTCATTCACACTGCGGACCACATCGTTCCACATGGCTGTTCGCTCATGCTGGTCCTAGCTTGTCCATGAGAACAGCAGCTGGTAGTTCTGGATGATGCTGGTGATTATAATGTCATCCTGAGTGGCACTGTAGGCTGGATTCCTCTGGTGTACCATACTCCCTTAAAGACATAATGATGGAATTATGTCTGAGCAACTCATATGGCAAATTTACCATAATAAAATACATATATCAGTCTCCCGCCACCATATCAGCTCCAACTTAATGTTCACACAGTGCTAGTGGTATGTCTCCGGTATATGTACCATTGGGTCATATATTGTATTGTACACTTTCTGCTATGTGTTTATGGATATGCTCCCTGTGGGGACACTAGAGTTGCTGGGTTGTTACAGAGTATTTCACCTGCATGCCATTGTCACTGCCACTATGTTTCCACATATGCATGTGGTATGCCTGCTATGTGATTGCTACACATCTGCCATTCTGTGATATTGGGGATATCTATGCATGCTGTTGGACATGTTCTGGGATTGTGTGGACTATTACAACCCACATATGTTCCATGACAGTTACACACCAGTATTTGCAGGGGTTATTTGTAAGTAGGAACACCACTCCCACCTAATGTGCACATATTACCAGTCCACATCAAATCCGTGACCCACCATGGAACCTCATTATCTACTGTTTCGGCACTACCTTCATGTGGAACCACCTCAGGGGATGGTGTCCCCTCCCATGGAGCACACACACAGACATATGTCTGTCACCCAGTTAGGTCCAGGGTCTTGTGCATACGGAGCTCCACAGAGACATGGGGTATGTGCTACATCACCTGGAGGCATGCAGTACACATAAACAAGTTTAGACATGCATGTTCCTCCTGCTCAGCCCACAGTCCAGGCACCTTTATGACCATGTAGATGCTGTCGTGACTGTTCATGGGTGGGCACTATGTTCCCTTTGTTCCCATGTGGGGGCTCAATGGCCTCCACATTCCAAATGTAACTACCAATACACAGAGTTTAACCACCACATGTGTCATATACCAGCCCTGTATGCTGTCTTGTTTGTCACCCAACCAGACCTACATACCAATATGTGCCTAATACCCTTCACCAATATATATATATATATATATATATATATATATATATATATATATATATATATATATATATATATATATATATATATATATATATATATATATATATATATATATATATATATATATATATATCCCACTTTCTCAAACAATTGCGATGTCTTCCCAACATGGGTTACACACCACACTCCACACTCCATCTTGTAGCCATGTACTGGTGTTTAGGTATATTGTGTATTGATCTGTGACGTTCTCTCAGACATGTCATGGCAGGGGACATGTATTGACATTTATATATATATATATATATATATATATATATATATATATATATATATATATATATATATATATATCTGTGTGTGTGTGTGTGTGTGTGTGTGTGTGTGTGTGTGTGTGTGTGTAGACATTCCTGTCGCTTTGCTGTTTTCAGCTCTACGGTGGAAAGTTACGGTTGGGTTTCAGGTAAGTGTCTGATTGTGTGGACATGAGGGCTAGGTTGGGATAGGTGAGTTAGAGTTAGGGCACGGGTCAGGTAAGTCTGCGAATGTGTGGATGTGAGGTTTAGGGTGGGACAGGTGAGTTAGGGTTAGGGCACGGGTGGGGTGTGTGTGCGATAGTGGTGGACCTTAGGGTTAGGGTTTGAGTTAAAGTAAGTGGGTAGATAGTGGTGTATGTACAGTTTAGTGTAGGTTTAGATGTAAAATTTTAGGTATATGTGTGTGGATTGCTGTTTGTTTGGTGTGTTTGTGTTGTGTGTATGTGTTTTGGATCAGCAAATTCTTTCCCTAGTAAAAAATTCACTGTTTTCAATTTTCGGTTAGTAGATGTCGATATTAGAACATTCGAAGTGCCGAAACTTCGATGTTCTAATATAGACCCACACACACTTTATATATATACATACATACATAAATATATATATATATATATATATATATATATATATATATATATATATATATATATATGTATATATATCTATATAAATATATGTGTATACATGTATATATACATATGTGCATATATATGTAGATATCATTATGTGTTGTTTATATACCTATATATATATATATATATATATATATATATATATATATATATATATATATATATGTATAACTGTCCGAGGTTCTGTAGACATACACAGCTGTGAATACGTATCACACATATATGTATCTGTATGTGGGGTGCATATGAACATCTGGTTCACACTCATGTAACTCTGCTTACTTCACAGCTGAACTGTTCTGCCTTGCTGCAACACAGACAGGTGTTACATGTGAACATAGACTAACATTATGGGGGTATATATGGTGACAGACTTTAGATAAGCATATTATACTGCTACGGCAGTCGGGCATGCTATGCTACCCTTTAACATGACCTTCCTGCAGGTGGTGTGGTCTCTCACACGTGTGTCTATCATGGCAATATTAATACCCCCACCAGCCGTTGGCCACAGTAATTTACAGTTCACAGATATCATGGGTCACATCTTTGCCATTCACTGCTGGTCTGCATATTTGACAGGTATGTCCCACTACCCACAGGGACAGACACTACTGTCCAGTGCAGTTGTTGAGCAGAACATCATTACAGGAACAAGTACTGATGGCACATATACATCCTTTCACATTATACATCCTATTATTCTATGCCATATACTACATGCAAGTAAATGCATATCTGCTTCACATACCTGTTTTGTTTTTTCCGCTGTAACACAACCCTGAGCTTTGTGAACTTTCTTGAAGGCTTTTTTTCCCTCTCTCTCTCTCTCTCTCTCTCTCACTGTCTCCAGTAGAGTGATTGAACTGGTATGAATAGTTTGCAGCATGCTTTTGTTGGTATTGCACATGATCAGGTGGTGGACTCTGCACCAGTCAGTGTCCACCAGTTGTTAATTGCATGCAGCCTGTTGTGTAGTACTTCAGATAACCACTGTCATGGCAACCTGTACTTTAAATTGCTGCCTTCTGTTGGCACTGGCCCTTCACCTTTCCAATATGGATGACATCCTTCCTGTGTGTGGACATCAGTGCTAAAGATAGCAGGTGGCAATACCTCTTATAGCAGAACCTGCAGATACAGGCTAAATTCACATTTGGGTAAGGTTCCAGACATACAGACAGTGTGGGTAGTGTTGTTGTGTGCATTGTATCTTGCTGTTCTTGCAAGGTTTCTGTGTACATGGTACTTTTTCATGGAATGTTGTCTGTCTGCATAGCTCTCAACTGTGGGCATATCCATATGATATCAGGGAGATTGGCTGTTTTGTCTGTGCACCACACAGGTATTGTCCCAGATATATCTCTGGCATTCTGTCTGCCATCAGTACATGGCTACATCCATTTGTATTTCAATGTCATATCCCTGCATAAGGGTATGCTGCAATGAATCCTGTAACACTAGCAATTTCCAGGGTGTGTAACAGCAATAATATAAATATGGCCCTATGTTCCTGATCTGTCCTCCACATATATGCCAGTCTTTGTCCTGCTGTGATACAGAAAAGGTTGTTAGGTAATGGCCTATCTTTATTTACCGCTAACATTACTGCTTTCATCCCAGTCATGTCATGGACTCCCACACCAACTGTTGGTCGAAGTCCATATATATGGGGGCAATAGCTGGAAAACACATATGTGCCCTTGTACATTCCAGAGGTAAGTGTGTAGTACACAGTGTTCCTTGCCCTTGTACAGCCTTTAATGGGGAGGGGGGGGGGGTTCAATTCCATTAACCTAGGCTATGACACCTTTCAAGGGATATAACTGTTAAGACGAAGGTCATTCAGTGTGATAGTGAGATGTTAGGTTAAGCAATGTTATGTACAAGATACTGTGACATTAACACAAGTGCTACTTTCCCCCCTAGGGCTTGACTACAGGGTGTAATTGGAGGCTGCTGAACTACATCTGTAATTGTTGATTGTTATGTATCCTGAAGGCAAATCCTGTTTCTACTGTTGTACTAATTGAAGGCCTTGGCCTGGACAGCATAGTATGGTATATATCCACATTGCTTGCATCTACTGTTTTGTGTGGTCCCTGCATTCATCACTGATTATATATTTCAAACCTTATGTGGTGTAAGTACTTGGATACATTATTGTATAGTACACAATAAAGGTTATCTGTGTATGCATTCATGTCCTTTGAATTGCGAGTGGGTAGATGTTTAATGTCAGTATTCTCATTGGTGGGAATGGTTGCCACACTACACATTTCACAGGTGGCAGTTAAAGGGCTTGTGGCTGAGGGATATTTTATATATATATATATATATATATATATATATATATATATATATATATATATATATATATATATATATATAGTGCTGCGGTAGCGTTGTTGCCTCACAGTAAGACATTGTCCTGTTTGATTCTCAGCTAGAGCGTCTTCTGTGTGGAGACATGTGTGAATGGGCATACCTTTGTTGAAGGTTGCACATCAGGGCCGGCAACTCGGCATGTAAAGATCTACTGCCAATCATTAGTGGACCGGAGTTCTGCTGTGGCGACCCCTAACTGGGAAAAGCCGAAAGACACAACATATACATCTGCATATATATATATATATATATATATATATATATATATATATATATATATATATATATATATATATATATATATATATATCTATACACATATATATATGTGTGTATATATATATATATATATATATCTATATATATATATATATATATATATATATATATATATATACATAGATATCAACATATGTATGTATCTGTATACAATTGATGTTATATGATTATTTGTGAGTCATACATTAATTATATATATATATATATATATATATATATATATTTTATATATATATATATATATATATATATATATATATATATATATAGCTGTCTACATTTACAGATATATATCTGTCCATATGTCCATGCATGTTCGTCTCATATTTTGGCCTGTTCCTCATTCACTTGGCAATTTTCATGGATGATCACAGCATTGAAGTCAGTAACTAGTGCCATCACTTTTGTGTTTCAGACTTCATCTCCTTCTACATATGTGTTCTAATACATATAACTGTGTAACTAGCAACATTTTAAGTGTGTTAGAGCATTAGTTGACATATATCCCTATTTGTACACACAGTGTGGTATACTTTGTCCAGACTTCTTGCATTAACATGTTGTGTAGTATGATATTAATACATTTTCTGTACTTTTGACTGATTGTGCTGGATGATATATTTGTGCAAACTTCAGGTTATGTATATCTGTCATGGTTTAGTAGTAAATCACTTTGTGTATGGAGTGCAGGGTCCTTGGCTCAAGACTTGGAGAGGCAGTTTACTTTGTTGCTGGGCAGAACACGGGAAGTTGGCTACAGAGTGATTAAGGCACTTTTATGCAGTTGTAAGCTGGTTTGCATGAGTTTGCATGATGGTAAGCACTGCCAACCTCCGCTTATGCTTTCTTAGCCAGCTAGCTTCGAATTTCTCAACCGGTGTAGGCATAGCTTACCCCTGCACAAACCCACACAAACCCACTTACCTCTGCTTAACAGTGCTTACTGCTGCTTACCCCCATGCTGATTCCTTTAAAAGAAAAGAAAAATGGGTTGATAGGAAAGTGGTGAAAAACGGGGCACAAATAGGGAAACATAGTAGGGAAAATAGCTAGGCATGTGCAGGAAGGGCATAGGAAAGGCCCATAGCTGCCCATTTCTTCTACAGCAACAGCTGGCATATACACTATATTTGCAGGTACATTTGGACCCTCAAACCCCTGGGAGAGGGGTGAGGACAACCTATATTCAAAATGATGCCAATTAGACCAGATTACATGTGTCCAGTGGACACGTGTGAAATGGACAGCTATGTATGTGGCGAGATTTTTTTGTGGGAACAGATTGCCCCTTTTTTTCAGGTGAGAGTGGGATGTTGGGGAGGGATAGTAGGTTAATTGGGGAGGTAGGTTGGGTAGGTTAACAGACAAGACACAAAAGCGGCATACAGGGCCAGTATATGACACATGTGGCGGGTAAACACCTTGGATGGGGAGGGGTGTTTGGAAGTCGCAAGCCCATGAGACCCCAACTGGAAGCAGTGGGACTGAGGTCCCCACCCATGGGCAGTCACCACTGCACCTGCAAAGCCCAAAGGTGGCTGTGCTGGGGGCTGTGTAGGAGGGGCAGGCTCTCCCTCTAATAGTGCCACTCTGCACTCAAGCTGGCGTTAGCTGCTCTCGATACTCCAGATCAAGCTCCCTATGCACCACGGCCTGGACCTGTTGATGGGAGACAGGTTCCCCTCCGTGCCCACTCTGAGGTGGGGCAAGCCCCATCCCCTGGCCCGGTTACACCCAAAGGTGGCGCAGGGCCCATGGAGGAGGAGGTCCTAGGCTGGGCCCCAGATGTGCTTGTGCCCGGTGCTATGGCCAGCTGAGGTGGGACAGGTGGGTCCGCTGGGACCGGCCTTCCCATATGAGGTATGTTGTCACAGGTTTATGACAGATATGGGTTAGTAACAGTCAACAGAATTCAGGATTAGTTATAACAGCATGCATAGGTATTCTCATTAACTCAACACACCAGATTTAACACAGTTGTAGAGCAAGCAGAACACATGCATATATGGAACAACAGTGGTCATTACAGAAGCATGCAGATTTCATTGATGGCAACAGGCCACCAATATGGGTGTATTTTAACATGGCACATGCATAGAAACAAATGTGAATATGTATAAACCATTAGGACATATGTCCCAACAAAAGCTTGGAGTGTACACATACCAGTTGAGGAATGTCATTGGATTATTATGCACATATGGTAGAGGTGAGAGAGAGAGAGTTCAATTAACAACTAATATATCCTTGTAGCTGTCACAAAATTCTTAGTCAATGCAGTGATCTTTCCCTTACATGTATTATTATACTACACAATGGCCTTATATTGTACACTGGTATGTTTATAGATTATTATATACATGACCAGTGTCTTACATACAGCAGTGACAAGCTGGAGGTGTTAATGCAACATATGTTGAAATTGCTGTCATACACTTTGGGTGAGGTGCTAGAATGACAGGTTTGTTTTCATATACATTCTCTGACTATGTACACGTTTGACTATCAGTTATATGTCATTGACAGCTGCCTACATTTCTTGGATCATCACAATGGATTTTCAGGGGAACAGGGTACCAAGCTGGTGAAATGGTCCATTTATCTGGACATGCTGGACAGATTGGAAAAGTTGTGGGGTATGAACATGCATACAACTTACAGTTTGAACATTCTAGCAAATTCTGTACTGTTGTTGGGTGTAATTATGCATACAGCTTTCTATCTGAACATTGTATCAAAATCTGTACAATTGTGGGCTATGATTATGCATACAACATAGTAGCACTCCCATGATTTAAACCCCTGCTGTGTGTGACAAAAGCTTATAGCTAACATCACAATACACTGTGCTAACAGAGAACTGGTGTAAAGCTTTCAACTGTTTTCTAAGTCTTCCTAACTTGTACGATATGACTGATCTCTTGGCACTTCCAGCATTGTTATGCAGGACTTCATACCCATTTTATCTGCATACCACGGAGTGGGTGACACTGCTTAAGATACAACAGTACTATTTTTAGTATGGAACAGATCGCCAATATATGAGAGAAGAGTAAACAGAAGCACTCCAGAGGTTATACCTTTATTCACAGACTATTACACATTTATTTCTACTGGTACAACATTTTTTAAGGCTCTTATATTTATTTGTTATGACAGTACATGCAGACTGATTACTAATCTGCCTCGCAATGCAGCATTTGCAGCCTAGCACCATGGGATTGCTGGTTCGCAGCCCGCTCGTCTGCAGCTGTCAGAGAAATGCAGTGATATTTAGCCATACCTATCCATAATATACACAAGCTAGGCAATTATTAACTACTTAGTAGAATAAGTACTTACTTAGTACTGGGGCACTGGGCATCTGCCGAGACTCCTGGATCCACTCTGCTCCAGTACATCCCCCTCCGCCGCTTCAGGTCAGCATGGTGATGCCGGACCTGCTCACCAGTCCAGGGAATACCTGTGGCACTGGTGAGGTCACGGGCGAGACTGTCCTAGGCCTCCATTTTATACTGTGAGCCCTGGTACGGCCCCTGCAGTAGTCTCTGATCATGGTGTTTTACCAGGAGCCATACCATGATTTTTGACTCCTGGATGCCCCAGCGCTGCGCTCTAAATTGAGTGCCTTCACCCACACCAGCCATTCTGCATGCAGTAGGAAGCTACAACCAGTTATGAGAAGTATTCCCACCTGTGGGTTTTAAATATGGCCATTTTCCCACACTTTCCCATGATTGACGAGTTTTGAAAAGGTTAAGCTATTTGCACACCTGCTTACATAAGGTTGGCACTGCTTAAATATGTATACCACTTGGCAGATTGAATTGGCTCCCCTACACATTGCTTACTCTTACTAACTTGAGCTGTGCTGCGGTTAGCATTGCTTAATAGTTAATTATCACTATATTTGCCATTTAGCAATGATTTATTCTTCATTACAGGTTATATATGTGTCTGGTATCTGTGATTCATGTGTACATACACTGTATGGGGACCTGGGGACTTCTACACTTTAATACAATCACACCTCAGATCTATGCTTACTGCAGTACTCCAGTTCACATATTTATGATATGTAGAAGGTTATACACTTCACACTGTACCTAGATTCAGTTCACATGTTTGGATTGCTTTTCCTGTGGTGAGGATTAGTTTGCTGATACCTCATTTATTGTTATTGCTGTGACGGCTTAGTGGTTAACTACTATGACTATAAAATGCAGCGTCCTGAGTTTGAGCCTTGCAGTGGCAGTTTATTTTGTTGCTGGGCAGAACATGGGCCGTTGGATACAGAGTGATTAAGGCACTTTAAAGCAGTTGTAAGCGGGATTGCCGACGGTAAGCACTGCTAACCTCTGGTTACAGTTTCTTACACTCAGTTAGCTTCTACTTTGCTTAATCTGTGTAGGCAATGCTTACCCCTGTGAATACGCACTTAAACACACTTACTACTGCTTATTTTTGCTTAAACCTGCTTAATAGTGCTTTATTCATTATGACACTGACACTTCACATGTGCATTTAATGCAGTACTCCAGTTCAGATTTAAATGTTATTATGCAGGTTATACGGCAAAAAGGTGTGAAAACATACTCATATACAGATTTCACATGGAAACTGATATGTGCTGCAGTGGGAATCGAACCAGGAAAGTCTACTCATTAGGCAGATGCTCTAACCACTACACTATTGTATGCTGCTTCATTTACATATGTATTCCTTGCTATCCTCTTCAGCCTTTTCAGCTGCTTTAACCGTAGCTAAGTGATGGGCAAACCCGCACACCTATGGTTAGCTGTACTCGGGGTTTTAAAAAAAATAACTACAAGGGTTTCTTCATTTTATTTAAGTGTACTGTTGCTGTTGAACACATGAGGACTGTTGGTGGGGATATGCGGACACTTATGAGCGGTCTCGCTCATTTATTTATACATTCTTCTGTTCTACTTCACAGGGGTGTGTTTATTCTGAGAGCTCTGCTCTCAGACACACCCCCCCTGCACTCGTTCATGCTCCGTGTAGCATTAGGAGTTCAGGCAGTGCGCCTTCATTAGTATGCAGGGTGCACTGCCGTACCTCCTCTTAAATTGCTGCTTTTGTGCAGGACTAGATTAGTCCTGCATGGGAGATTAGTAAATCTGGGGGAGTGTCTCTTACAGATATTTAAGAGGAGATCTTATTCAGGTATATAGGGCGTTTAGGGACAACTACTTCTGGGTATGTTTAAGGTTATCAAAAAGTACTAGAGAATCATCAGATAACCTATGTAGGAGATTCTGTAGGAATGAGAAGTGTACTAACTGGGTCTCTGACAGAGTAGCTGATGTTTGGAGCAGACTACCAAATTACATTAAAGCAAGTACTAGTTTAGATATTTTTAAGAACAGCCTGGACATTTATTATGGGAACAAGTGTTTTGGCATATTGGCAAGCTAGAAGGGCTTTAATGCCTATGCTTGAAACATTTGTATGTGTGTATGTATACAGACCTATATCAATCTAGGATATTGCTTAATTTTTTAATTTCCTCTAGCTTACCTAACTATATATCTGCTATTTACTGATAATTATTATATAATAATGTAGGTTTATTAAAGACAGACAAGCCAAAGTCAGATAAGCAACTCTATATTGGCAAAATCAAAATGCTTATTAGTACGCAGCATAGATGCAGAGAAGGCACTTGACAGAGTAGATTGGTTAATTCTGCACTTTAAATGTAGAACATCAACTTTCAAGGTCACTATGACTTGTGTTAAGTTGGACTTTAATTTTCATAGTTTCAGTGTACACATTATTGAGTTTCAAACTTCTGATATGGAGCCTATTCAAAATTACCGGCTTAGGGTGCTAAGCACTCAAAGATAACATCAGTTGACAAAAAACATAAATGTTCACTTTTTACTGGAAAAAGATGATTAACTTAACTAATACAGTTTACTTGCATCTGATATGTTTTTGTGTCATTGTTTTGCCGTAACTGAAATTGCCTTTGCCAGTGAGATAATCTTATTTCAAACATTTTAAAATGTACAGACACAAACTTATAATATCAAACCAGAAAGATAAGGATATACCTTCAGAGACAGCATTTGCAAGAAATGTTCACTGAAAATTACAGCTATCAGAAGTTTAGTGTTGAAGGACTGAACAGTGTTATACATACTGGTCAGCAGATCTGAATTACTAAAGAGGAAAGGGGCCTCAGTGTTATGGCCTGCCAGCAGAAACAAACAATAAATAAAAGTGTAAGAACAATTAAGCAATAACTATATAAATATTTTATTACAACTTTAATAAAATATAATTTTATAACAACTTGATGCACTCCTGCAATAAATTAGGAACTTAAATAAAATAAATTGGCTCTGATAAAAATTCTCAATAATACAATTATATCATAGGAATAAATAAATAACTGAATAAACAAATAAATAAATGCATATATAAATATATAAACATCTGCTTGAATGAGAGATTGGTACTGTTATCTGCAATGTGCAATACTTTACTTTCTAACACAGAAATTAAACATCTATGTTGCTAAAACGTTGTTTACAAATATTTGTAGCTAAACACTTTCACTCATCACATACTTATACATTGTTTTAATTGTCCTGAGCATGGCGAAGAGCCCTTATAGTTTGCTCCATGAAAATAATAAAATTTTGAAGTATGAAGCGGCTCGTTACTTTTTGTATCCAGACTTTCTCTGAAGGGAGGGCTTCTAAAATGGTTTTCGGTATTTCTGCAGTGACTGTCTGTGTTTCAGTAATATGCTTTATCTGTAAAAAGAAAATATTGGAAACATAATGAGCTGGAAATGCATCGTGAGCTGTGCTACAGTAGGTCTGTGCCATCGTATGCTGAATGAGAGCAGATATAGAGAACATGTTAGATATATAGTACAAAATAAACATGATCAAAATCTTGGGAGTAGATGGCAGATTTTTAAAATAGATGTGCCCCCAGTTTCAGAGTACTTTAAGATATAGTTACTGTTATATATTGGATAGGGTGTTGCTTACTAAAGAGAGGTTGTTTTTGTCATGATACTTGTATAATAATATATCAAGCTATAGTTTCATTGCTGGATAAATAATTGTTACAATCTGCAGTGATAAAATTCATGTCAATGATTGAGAAATAAAGGTACTGATATACAATAGCTTTAGTGACAAGCCTTCTAAACAGTACAAACATATATAATACTACTGCCATTTTGTTAAATATTCAGAACAAATGGATAATGCATCTACCTTCTTCATTTTCCTTTATGAAAACTAAGCATAATTTCAAAGTTAACCTTGCTAGCTAAAACTGTAGTAATGCAATGAATTTCTGTGAATCTAAGAATGCCGATAGCTGTCTTTATGCTCTCTTTATCCTGTCTAATTAAAGCCCTCAGGTCTCACAATATCTGCTCTAAAGTGCTGCTTTAGGTATATGTTAAAAAACAAAAGGACATGCTAAACATTTTTAAAAGATTGAAGTGCAATTACAGTGAAATAAGAAATTGCTGATGCTATCTGCATTTACTAAAACTGTTGAAATAAGAAAGGACAATGGCCATTACATTAAATATATAACTGGTGGTACAAACAAAGTCAGTTATTATAGCACCCCTAACAATGCCTGTTGTAATGAAGAAGGAACATGACAGTAGGGGATTCATTATTCCAGTTTTCGTTATATCAGATTTGATGTGCTTTACATAGGATCTTAGTGACCTGATAAATAAGAGGTAACAGTTACAGTAATAACATTTAATCAGTAAAAAAGTATGATAGTTCGTAAGGTGGAACTGATTACTCTGGAATTAGTGCATCATTAGCTAAGGGGCTATATATCATGCATTTTTCACCAGCAGATACTGAAAGACAATAGGATATAATTGTGAATTGGATATCGGTGCATTTATATTCGATGGCATCCAATATGTGATACCCGGAGATGGACTGAAGGGGAAGAAAGCCACAAGGCCTCTTTATGACCATTTTCATATCAAGTCTCCTACTGCAAATACTGTTGTATCATAGCTTCTGCAAATTTATATATATATATATATATATATATATATATATATATATATATATCTGGGTTCACTTCATATGAGGCCGAGACCATGTGATCAAACTTTTGAAAGTTTGAACGTTCCTAATGGAGATCTCCATACAGCCAGGAACATGAAGATTTCCCTTTTCTGTACTGTAGTGCGATCTCAGAATTGGTATATATAAATAGCTGGGGGTGTGGGGGCACAGCCTGTGGGGCGTGCCCCCCTGCTAAAACTGTTCAGGTATTTTTTTTCTTTTTTTTTTACTTTTATATTAGATGTTAAAACTTTCACAAGTTTGATCATATGGTCTCAGCCATATGAAAGTAGAACTTTTGAAAGTTCGATCATCTGAAGTCGAACTATATATATATATATATATATATATATATATATATATATATATATATATATATATATATATATATATATATATATATATATATATATATATATATATATATATATATATATATATATATATCTATATATATAGAGATATATATATGTATATATATATATATATATATATATATATATATATATATATATATATATATATATATATATGTGTATATATGTGTGTGTGTGTGTGTGTGTGTATATATATATATATATATATATATATATATATATATATGTGTGTGTGTGTGTGTGTGTGTGTGTGTGTAGATATATATATATATATATATATATATATATATATATATATGTGTGTGTGTGTGTGTGTGTATAAAGTTGTGTTGTACTGCTATTCAGTACAGTTATAGGAGGAAGCTCTATGTGATCAAGTTAAGGGTAAAACTTTCATACCATACTGCATCAACAGATCATCCTAAAGCTTGAAGCCAGTTAAAAATGGAGAACAACATTCAAAATATTGTGGAAGAAGGGCTCTGGCTTTGCAGTCACCATATGTCCCCCTGGCTTGTTGGCAATGCTGTATCTCAGCTCTGGCTTTGCAGTCATGATAAGTTCTCCTTCAGCTTGTTGGCAGTGCTATGCTGAACAACACTTGAGTGCACAGAATATTGCTATTTGTTTTTTATAGCTAGCCACATTTGTGAAAATGGTAAAACCATGCTCTGATGACTTTATCACTTTATTTATCATTAATCAAAAAAAGGATGAGTACAAACAGCAATGGGCATAAACAGTCTTGAGCATGAAGCTCAATCAACTGTGAATCAAGCAATAGGGGATCAAGCCCCTAATTTGCACTATATGGGGAGTAAGGCTAGTTGAAAAGATATGAAAATATTAGAGAGAGAGAGAGAGAGAAATAGCGGCATCATGTAGAGGAATACTAATGTATGAAAACATACCAATCACATAAATGAGATGGACTAATAAACCTTTGTTTGGCTACAACCTGACTATATAATTTCCATAAATATATTTCATGCCATCTACATTTTGCTCTGTGACTGATATGTGTATCAAATTTTCATCTCTGCAGACTTTTGTAGTATTTTTCTGAAAACACTTTCAAAAATGAACTACCTGGTAACACAGTAGCAATGCTTGGTTACATAAACCAGTGATCTTTCAGTTACTATACTTTGCATGCACAATAAAAAAGAATGTTTCTCTTTCCTACACATGCATAAACAATGTAACCAAAATATTCAGCTCAGGAGAAAAAAAATGAAAAAAAAAAAAACACTCACCACCAAGTTAACTGCGTCAGCAAGATGTTTGGTTGTCTGTACTAACTTCTTTGCTTCTTTCTCTTCAGTAACAAGCGTGTCTTGTACAAAGAGCAGATATGGACGGAACAAATAAAGGCCAGTGGCTATCTTCTGCAAACATTTTTCCTAGAAAGGGTTCAAGTCATAACTTTATTAATGCTGTTAGAACACATTACGCTTTAGTGCTAATTGTATCAGTGGAATACAACATGAACACTGTAGTTTACAGCAGACATTGTTCTTACCTTGTTGAAATTAGAACCATAACATCCATCTTCTACTGTAATTCTTGGCAGAGTGAGATTGTTTTGCAGAAGAATTCCCATGCTGTTATCACATACAGCATCCTTGTCACAGAGCTGGAAAACATTATAACACGGTCTATAAACACAGGAAAGCACTTGAAAATGGCAGTCAAAGAGTACAACGGCCACTAGTGGCAGTCTCCTACCAATGAAGTAGACCCAATGTTGAATATTATATGTGGCAATTGTGATCTTTTATTCACTCTGTAATTTGAGAAAGCTTCATATCTGCAAATTTCTACCTGATGATAGCACTAGAGATCAGAACTCTACCTCATTTTGTTCTTACAGTTTTATTTTCAGTATAATCCTGATTTTCCAAACAATTCCTTTTAACAGGATTAAAAACAACATATTTTATTCATTTCTTTACCAGATACAGACCAAACCTAAAAACAGTGGTTTAACTAAATGACTTCCTCAGTGGTATACAGTATACAAAAACAGACTGAAGGACTCAGAACTACGACTACAATTATAAAGCTCATTAGCATTTCATAGTGTAAATGTTTTCTGCTAATGTATAGTAGAGACCAAATTATCTTTCTGTGTTTTTGTACCACATTTGGAACAATGTATTTCTTCTTTTAAGAGATATTTAATGCAGGTTACAGAACGTAGTCTAGTTTTGAACACTGAATAATTTGGGTTATGCTATAACAAGGTCTTCCAGGAACAAATAATGTTTCTGCAAAACATTATATAACAACACTCAGCACAGTAACGCTTCCTGTTGTGTTACTCTACCTGTTGTTTTTTTACTTGCAGTGTTACACCACTGTCTATACTGTTGTCAGGGTACAGTAGGCAGTGTTCCATCAAAAGTAACTATTTGTCTTTCATAGCAACTTTCCAGGACATAGGTGTACACACTACATGTTTTTTCCAAACTGTTTGATCATGTTTGTTATGAGAGTTGCACTGTAAAATAACAAAATTTAAACATTAAGATTTGAAAGCAATAATTTTGCAACTGCTATTTTTTCAGCTGTTTGATGATATTCATTATAGGAGTTTTACTGTGGGAAAGGTTTGTAAAGTATATTTTGAAAGAAATGTGAAACTACAGTAACATAGTCAGGTCTAAATTTCCTGCATATTTTACATTCCTGTGCAACTATATTAAAAGACAACTAAAACAGTGAGACTTTACAAATCGAAAAAAGTGTTTTTATATATTTTATTGCTAATGATGCATAAAATGATTCATAATTTATAGTACGGTGACTTCAAAGTATACATGTGTTACTTTTTCAGGTTTTATTTAAAACATTTTCTATTATTTTAATGTTCCAGAATGATATAATTAAACTTTCATTTCAAGTTTGTTGAAGAAAAATCCTACATCATATTACTGCACAAAGGTGGCACATCTACAGCGTTTGACAACTACAGACCAACTGCAATTCTCCCTCCCCTCTCCAAAATATTAAGGAAATGCATCCATATGCAGCTGATGCAATACCTAACCTCAAATAACCTGCTCTTGGAAACACAGCATGGCTTTAGGCCCCAGCACAGCACCAGTACTGCTCTACTTTTACCAGTATAATAACCCAACATAGAACCAATGGTCTGCTTGTGTGCTCCATGGTTTTAGACTTGTTAAAGGCATGTCATACTATCTCGCACCAGCAACTGCTCGTTTAACTCTTCATTAGGACTTTCACAATACTCCTTGTTGTGGTTTCTTAGTTACCTATCTGGAAAGCAACATGCCATCAAATGGCAACAAACCTACTCATCCTTTCAACAATTTACTACAGGTGTCCCTCAGGGCTCTGTCCTGGGTCCTCTCCTCTTTAATATATGTATTAATGACCTCCACTCACCATGCTAGTTTAGTTCAGTATGCAGATGACTCAACATTAATATTATACCCAAAAATCTTTCTCCATTGTAGAAACCTTGCCTCAAGGAATCAAACCTCCTACTCAACTCCAAGAAAACTAAGTTAAGGCTTTTTACCTCTAAAAGTTGTGAAAATCAAAAGCAATCTTTTACCATAAAGTCTTCAAATAATACTGTCATTGAAACTGTAACTCACATCAAACTTCTAGGCGTCATAATAGATAATAATCTCAAATATGGCCAGCGTATACTGCATGCCATTAAATCTACACACCAGAAACTAGACTCCCTTTATAGGATCAATGGATTCCTTTCAGATACTGCAAGAAAACTCTAGCCACTGCCTTCTTATTGTCAAATCTGTTTTCCGCTGCTCCTATTCTAACAAACTTAAAAATACTCAAAGAAAAAATTTTGCCTCCTGCTAAATTAGAATATCTAAATTTGCCATCAGTCTCCCTCGTAGGATGCACCATTGTCATAGCTTAAAGCAATTAAACTGGCTTGAACTACACAACTACCTAACATATTCACAACTAGCTATGGCACACAAACTCATTCATCATCCAGATAAATGCCCTGCACTACAGAACTTATAACTGTCCTACTGTCCAGTAAGGGACCTCTGTTCTAGTAACAAATTCTTACTACTCACAAATAAGTCAAATAATGCTGCAGGAGACTTGCTCTACTCTCAGTACATTGCTAAACTCTGGAATAGCATCCCCACACAAATAAAACTCTCCAACAAACTCAATAGTTTTAAACCACTGCTTAAACAATTAACGAGTCCTAGTCCTGCACATGCTCATTACAAGTTTAAGACTTTGTGTTCACAGAATGATACTCTCCAAATACTCTCCTTAAACAGAATACTCTCAACCTCTCACTGAAACGACAAAACCATTTTAATATATAACTGCTGCCTGTGTAATCCACTAAGTTACACCTGAGCTTTCTCTTTAGTAATTTCCACCTCTGTAAAATCTTAGAATGTATAAATGTAACTACTGTTTGTGTATACATGTAAATAGAAATGTAACTGCTATGTGTTTAACCGAAACGTAGTAGAATGTTATGTAAGCAAATGGAACTTTTCTCACTGGACCTCCACTGAAAATGGTTATTACCCAGTCAAACTTTCCTGGTAAACAAAGAGAAAGATATAAAAATAAGTAAATGAAAATCTGACTTTGATACCACTGGGTCTCTAAAACCAGCTAAGAGACTGAACACAAAGTTTTGTACATGCTGCTGGTATATGTTGTTGAGGTTTGAGAATATTAACATTGCATGGATTTTGACAATTAAATCAATTAAGGTAAATAATGTCACTACATATGCGTTATATGATGTCTAACACATATATAATAATTTGTTATTAAAACATCTGTGTTTGTGTATAGTTTAAATTATTCATTCCTTTTGTTGTTACTTTACTTTTACAACATACTCTACATTTTCTTTCTAGTAAGTTTTATTCTTCTTTTTCTCCTGACATTTTGCCAATGAGGCAGAGGAGTTAAATCATTTACATGTCACATTAAATGGCTTTGCATTTTAAATAAGAAAAATTCAAAGGGTGACTTGTTCATGTTCTTTAGGTATGACAGTTCATCAAACACAGTTCCTCTAAGAATGAGTGTCTGAACTTAATATTCTGACATTGGTAGACAAGTAAAAACCTAGCAATAGAGACACATATATAACCGGCATCTGACCAAAAAAACAGACATATCACAGAAACAAAGTACGGATTGGGTAATTTCCAGCACCTTGCAGAAATGAGCTACCAGATGTAGTCACTACATCTCATGACAAATGCTACAAAATAATGTCTTCAGCTTGCCTCTAATAGTCTCACATGCCTAAACTACACTTAGAAGGACAGTTTCCCCAAACAAACTATTAGAGTTTTAAGTGCATTTCATACTAAAGTATATCACAGTGTTGCAGAATTAAATTCAGTCCTTGAGTGAACACAATATGATACTTATCAGAGTTTCAGGATGAACAGTTTCTTTCCATTCAGACTAAGATACAAACTGCTCTGTTTCATGAATAGTTTGTCAGTTGCACACATCGTTTCATGTAATTCAATATGGAATTAAATTATATTCAATAAACAAATGCTCCAGCTAGGGTGAAAACAAACAAAGTCCAGGTTTGCTATTTTGTGTATTATCACATAGCCTTTCTATATTGTTCCAAAACAATTATCTCGATTGATATCAAATTATTTAGGGCATCCAACAATGGTATAGCTCTCAGCTTTACCCTTCAGGCCTTCTGAAAAATATTTCATTTGTGCCACCTATATTACCTCATTATATATAAGACTTCAGAGTCATGCCTGCTTTTAAAGCCTAAAAATTAAATAACTTGTGTATTGTGTAAGATTTGTAAGATTATGTGAAAATTTACCACCTTTCCCCATCACACCATAAATCAGTTCAGTAACACTGAGCTACATGCTGCAGATGCAGTCTACAAAAATGTTTGAAGCTTCTATCTACTAGTGTTGTTTGACTTAACTACAATAAATATAAATTACTTAAAATTAGGCATTGGTGACCACTGACAGACATCCCTACCACAAAAATATAAAAACAGAGGTCCTTTAACTAGTTATCAAAACGTTTTCTATATGCATTATCTGCTTCCTTTCCATTTATATGGTATTTGCTTTCTCTGGAAACATAAATCATAATAATAATGTAGTCTTGTACAACAGAGCAGATGTAGCAAGACTTTTTTTTAATTTACATTGTGAAAAGAATATTTAAATACAATCAGACTTTGTCCCTGGTAATGAAGCAGTAAATACTGCAGAACTAGGCTAAGGCAGGAAGCAGGAAGCAAGGGAAGGTGTACATTTACCACTAACGCATGCAGAATAGAACTGTGAGTTTAATTTATTATTATGGGATCTTTCCTATTTATTATTTTGCTAAAATAGATCATATGCCATTTCTGGTGGCAGAAAGGGATAAAGCCCTGACTACAGAGAATGTGATATGGTAGTGATGAGCAGCTCGGCAACTGACAGATATAACAGGGGGGATGGGTAGGGCTAAGCTAGCTATAGACAGTACCGGTCTTACTGGAGGAAGCGGTCAGGATACAAAAGGTGCATGGGTGGGTGTTGGGTTTAATTGTCAGCAGGCATGGGGGGAGACACTTAAAAAATAACATGTAACTAAAACCAGCACACAGACTAGCAGTGCACCTGGCAATGCATTCGCCCTCCCCCTCCTTTTTCTCAATATATCTTCATATTGACTTTAAAGTTATTTGATTGTTGAGTAAACATTGTCCGTTGTGAATGTGATTGCTTACTGTATGAAGGACCCAAAGAGGCCTTTTAAGTTTTTCGGAGTAACGGTATTCCAACAAAGAATGCCATGCGTGATTTATTAACGCAGGTTTGCACTACACAGTCAGCAAATACAGATTTTCATTATGCTGTATACTGAAAAAACAGTGACAAACAAATCGACATTTCCCTCCACAGTCCCACTGAACTAACCAGAACATGTTTGTGATACACAATTCAGTCTGAAAAGAGTGGGAATGGAAAGTAATCCACCACAGATATCAATGAACTGTGCTTGTTTAAAATGTTCCCCATTGGAGAGTATGTGAGCAAATTACCTCTCAGCTGTCCAGATTTTCAAAGAAGGTCCAGATTTTTGGCTAATATTTTTGGTGTGTTCCTCAGTAACATTTGTGGTTTTCTGGCAAATCGCTGAGGATTGAAGTCACTAAATGATTACATACATTTGAGTTTCAGACTTCATATCCTACATAAAAATGGACAGTAACACAAACATTGTTATTCTAGCAGATGTCTAAGTTTATAAGCACAATATTTAAAATATGTCCTTATTTTGGGGGTTTTGTACCCCCCCCCCCTTATTTAAGTTTTTTCCAGAGTTCTTGCTCTAAGAGGTTGAGAAATAGGCACATCCGGTTTGATATAGAAACTGAATAATTCTCAGGATGATGAGGGGCTGGGGCGCAGGATAACGCAAACTGTTTTTTTTTTTCGCTTGTATATCTATATATAAATACTATTCAAGCTTTTGTATAGCTACCGGATATTTATTTTTGAACATTAAGACCAATGCTAGATTTTTTTTTCCTTTCTCAACCGTTTTCCTTTCTCAACCGTTTTCCTAGATAATGTTAATTTTGTGAAATAATTCCTGGCGCACAGATGTAAAATATGTTTATGTTGTATACCTCCGAACTGTCCAGATTTTCCCAGAATGTCCCAATTCTGCCTCATACCTTCGATCTGTTCCTCATAAAATTTGCGGCTTTCCGCTCCGGCAAAACACTTTGATGATCTAAAGATTGAAGCCACAAAATAATGATATACATTTCAGTTTCGGATTTCAAGTCCTTCATAAAAATGTATCTTAACACAAACCCTGTTATTCAAGCAAATGTGTAAGTTTACAGGAGGAATGTTTAAAATCTGTCCCTATTAGTGTTGCCACCTTTTCAAATGGCCAAAGTGGGACATTTTCGGTACAAACATCAGATTTTACAGGCCGATACATACCCACGGTCAGTACAAAGGATAGAACTTAACTTTTTTGCCTAAATAAAAGCTTATTCTTGTAGCATTTTAGCTGCTTATTCTATTTCTTATAACATTTAGGTATTTTAGATACAGAATAACTGTTTTATGCAACTATTACATAAAATATAGGAAATAATTTTGTCCTAAAATCTCAGGACATTTGCCATTTTTAAATTTTTTTGTCAGGACACAACTGCCCAAAGAGGGACTGTCCCTCGCAAAGTGGGACAGGTGGTAACTCTAGTCCCTATTTTTAGGCCTTTGACACCCCTCCTCCATTATGTCATGCTTTCTCCAGCTTTCTTGCACTAAGAGGTTAAGAAGTATGCTGAGAGGCAACCTGTTTGCCAACCGCACCATCAGCATTAACGGTGTCCATGTGTACCTAAACTGTTGGGAGTATAAAGCTCTTGTCAGTTCTGAAATCTTGTACCCTAATATTCGGGAAAACACAACCGACGCATCATTTGACAGTTTGCCTTTACCTGTTAGATTTATTTAAAATGCAATTAACTCTGGCTAAAATATATTTCAGGGCAGTGACACAAATTGATGTCAAAATGTATACCTCTCAACTGTCAGGATTTTCGCAGAATATCCAGATTTTTAGCTCATATTTTTGGTTTGATCATCATTTTTTTTAGCAAAACCACGCAAATCACTGAGGAATTAAGTCACTTAATGACACACATTTGAGTTTTTAATGACAAACATTTGAGTTTCAGGCTTCATATAATTCAGAAAATGCATGCTAACACAAGTCCTACTATTCTGGCAACTGGTGTAAGACTAATATTTAAAATCTGTCGCTACTTTTCGGCCTTTCTCCCTCCATTATTTTACGCTTTGTGTAGATTTCTTGCGCTAATTGGTTAAGAGTTCCTATGTCAGTGATAAGTAAAGCACATCATGTATTACACTCCGGATACTAGTGCGCTTGCAGAACAGCAGACCGACAACAGCTCCCTCGTGGGTCTACTACAAGTGTTCGCGAACGAGCGCGAGCAGCTGCACGAGCTACAAGACGCTCGAGTCCCTGCTATTGAGGACTTGTCTTGGAGCCTGTGAGACTCGAGCGCTTGTAGTGTTTGTCTCCTTCCCTCAGAAGGATTTCCTCCGCTTAGTTACAAAATCAGTTTGGAAAGTTCGGATTCAGAACACTCGTACCCAAAATATTATCACTTGCTGTTGTTGCACAGCGTAAACTGCTGCTGATTGAAGGTCTTGACAGGTGATCACAGGAATGTTATGCTGTGCACTAAATTTAGCAAGTAAGCATGATTCCTGCAATTCCCCTTATCATAACCCAGTACAAGGAATCTGCACAATGCCTAAAATAATGGGGAGGGGTTCAAAGGACGAACAAATGGGTACATATTTTAAATATTGTTCTTATAAGCTTAGAAAGTTGCTAGGATAACACGATTTAGGTTAACATACATTTTCTGAAGGATATAAAGCCTGAAAGTCAAATGTATTTTATTATTTAGTGACTTTAATCCACAGTGATTTGCCAGAAAGCCACACATTTTATGAAAAACAATTAAAAATGCGAGACAAAAAGTTGGACAGTCTGCGAAAATAGTTGAAAGGTACGCGATACCCACCGCAGGAAAAGAACTTTTTCTGGTTTCAGTCAGACAGCCGAAGCCACCATTCCCACCTGTAGCACATGACAACGTGCCACAGCTTAACTCTCAGCGATCTCTGTTATTAACGACGGTCCTAACCGGGGCTTATAATTTAACTCTCTCTCTCCTAAAATTGCATTTCTTTTCAGTGTATTACAGCCAGTAAATAAATCTTCAGTAAATGCTGGTAATCGTTACACTCAAAAACTTTCTTCACTTCAGTAAACACCTTAAAACGCACCCACTTTTCCAACCAACTTTCAAAGTTAGCAGTACATTATTTCATAAGTGCCAGCAATTCTGGGCATTTTTCCCTAAATCCCGAACCCTCCATTTCTGGAACTAAAATGTCGAGAGGTGTGTGCCAGAGATCTTGTAAGCAAAGCCTACAAGTTTCACAGCAGCATAAACAGAGGTTGGTTTTGTCTTGTGCCCCACCTCTCAGGTGTACCTCGCTGTGAGGAATGATCCTCATTTTGGGGATTAATATGTTAATGTTCCACATCTGCCACGCAGTCCATGCTTAACGATTTTTTTAAAACTAACATCAATTGTCAATAATATAAATACATCAAAGTAACTCGATGTGAATTTCCTAGATGAAGTTGTTACTAAGTCCTTTGTAATTGTTCCACATTTGCCCATTTGCACTACATTATCAAAGGTATTGCACGATATTTTGCAGATGGAAGCTTGACCACTATATTCATACCTGAGTCCTGAGGTAATCACTCTTGTCATGGATGAGCTGAGCCAGGGATATCCAGTCTGGGAACAGCAGGCTGAAGCCAGGTGCAGAATTCCAGTGGGAATCTCCCTTCCAAACCTCCGGTAAAGGAGAGCTAGCCACTGGTGAGGATGACAGGAATGTGATGAGGCAGGCATGTAGTGCTACCCAGCTTACAAGGGCACTGAAGCTTGACACTGGAAACAAAATACAGATAAAAAAACGTGAATTCTGGAGTCTGGACTTTACCGGCTCACAGGTGTGTAATATAACCCGAATGGTTGGTGTACAACAAACCTCTCAACCCCTTAATGCAAAAAATCTGGACAAAGCCCCCCAAATAAAGACAGTTGTTAAACATTACTCTTATAAACTTAAAACGTTGATAGAATAACATGATTTACATTAGCATGCATTTTCTGAAAGATGGGGATTATGAAGCTCTAGTGTCTGGTATCATTAATGACCTCAGTCCTCAATGATTGCCATACATGTGAGGCAAAAGTCTGGATATTCTGCGAAACTCTTGAGTGTAAAATGTACCGCTAGTTACCTGACTTTACTTACCTCGATCGCTGACCATTGCTGACAAGTTTTTCTTGTTTAGTTTGGTGCTAATCGCTTGTCTCAACGCCTTGGACTGCACTGGACGGAGCCGTTATTAGTCCTATTTATTGTGCCTTACTGAAAACAATAACTGCAAAGGAAATTCTGCTATTTTGAAACAAAGAAATAATTAGATCAGAAGTTTCTACGGAAGTTAGAGGGAATCTGTAATGCCTCATCTTCGGGCGTTTTCCCCAGTGGTCCAGCATTAGACGCAATCTTTAACTAGTAATACTGTCCTTTAAGACTTTGGTACAATAAGGAGGTTTGTACGGACAGTTATTTTTTGGGAAAAAAAAGTCTGTTGGGGACTTCAGTCCCCGTTAGCGGTCACAAAAAGTACACAAATTAATCGGGAAAGAACATGATGCTGTAGGGTTACCACCTGTCCCACTTTGCGAGGGACAGTCCCTCTTTGGGCAGTTGTGTCCTGACAAAAAATATAAAAAATGGCAAATGTCCTGCGATTGTAGGACGTAATTATGTCCCATATGTTATGTAATAGTTGCATAAAATAATTATTTCTGTATCTAAAATACCTAAATGTTACAAGAAACAGAAAAAGCAACTAAACTGCTACAAGAATAAGCTTTTATTTAGGCAAAAAAGTAAAGTTCTATCCTTTGTACTGACAGTGGGTATGTGTCGGCCTATAAAATCTGATGTGTGTTCTGAAAATGTCCCACTTTGGCCATTTGAAAAGGTGGCAACCCTATGATGCTGAGGCAAAACATCTGAGATGATTAGATAACATGAAGAAATATATCAGATGTTGAGACCCACTAACGATTAAATACCAAATATTTACAAAGGTGAGAACACAGACAAAGAACAAAGACAATCATAAGGCTTTTTTCAGTTATGTTAGAAACCTGGGATGCAACTCCCAGACTTGTTCTGAGTTGATTCTAAATGACAAAAAATACACTGAACCCACAGACATCGCCAATATCCTGGCAGACAGGTTCAGTGCAAACTCCCCCCCCCCCCCCAAAAGAGCAAGTATCTATCCCGGCAGAGGGCAACCTCCCAAACATCTCAGATGCTCAGGTGAAGGCTGCCCTCTCCAAAGCAAAAAACATTGCTTCCATGGGACTAGATGGCATCCCATGTTGCGTCCTACATGAACTACAAGAGGAACTAATCCCTCAAATAAAACAGCTATACAATCTCAGCCTCACTACAGGATATGTGCCCACAGAATGGCGTACAGCAACAGTGGTCCCACTCCACAAAGGTGGAGCCTCTATGGACCCTGGAAACTATCGCCCCATAAGCCTGACTAGCTTAGTCTGCAAGGCTATGGAGAGGATCATCATGGAGCTCATAAACAAAGACATTGGGGACCTACAGACATTAGATCCTACCCAGTTTGGCTTTGTCAAGGGCAGATCCTGCCTTTTGAACCTGTATGACTTCTTTGAAACAGTCACCAAAGCCATAGATGAAGGGAAGGTAGTCCACACAGCCTATCTGGACCTTGCAAAGGCATTTGACACAATACCCCACTCGGGCATCATAGATAAGCTATCCAGCTTAAATATAAACCCCTATGTCACAAGATGGGTCGCAAACTGGCTCAAAGACAGAACCCACAGAGTGAGAGTTGCTGGAGCCATGTCAGACTCGAAACCGGTCACAAGTGGCATCCCACAGGGTTCTGTCCTGGGACCACTCTTGTTCGGTATATACTTTTCTGAGGTACAGGCAAACGTGGGAGGACTATGGCTCACCAAGTTCGCAGACGACTGCAAACTGGGCGCCATAATCAACTCTCCAGCTGACACAAACATCCTTCAAAAGGTCTCACAGAGACAGATAACTGGTGCCAGCACCATGGTTTAAAGCTAAATGCCAAAAAAATGTATAGTCATACCCTTTGGCAAAAACAATGTGCCCATAAATTACCACATAGGCGGAAACCCATTAAGTACAGAGAAAGTTATTAGGGACCTGGGGATCCAAGTTGATAGCAATCTCTCCTTTGAAAACCACATTGCCAAAGTGGTTAGAAAGACCTTCTACATAGCCCACCTCATGACGAAGGGTTTCACATCTAGATCAAGAGAGGTAATCGTGCCCCTTTATTCATCCCTCATCAGGCCCATCATAGAATACAATGCCCCTTTTGAGATGTACCTTACCCGACACCTGCAGCAATTAGAAAGACCCCAAAAGTATCTCACCAAGAGGATCAAGGGTCTCAAACAGATGCCATATGCTACTTGGTTAAAAAAACTCCAGCTCTACTCAGTTGCATACCGCCTACTTCGAGGCGATCTATGCCTGACATACAAAGCTATGTCAAATCCAGAATTAATGGACATGCTCCACCTCAGTAAATCTAAATCCCTTAGAGTCACACGCTCGAGGGACTTGAACCTCAGCACAGAAATAAACAGAACTTGCTGGAGGGACAGTTTCATAACCCATAGGCTCCCTTCGCTCTGAAATAGAATTCCAGTTCATGTGAGGCAGAGCACCTCACTGAATCTCTTCAAGAAGAATCTTGATAAGTGGATGGGGGATCGTAGGTTTGTCCCAGGGATTACTCCTGTGTCACTATTAGACAGAGGCACAGTAAACTAAACCTTAAAAAGGGCACAGTATACTCAAATCAAGGGGTGGCGTAAGCCATACAGAATCGGGCTAGGCTTATAATTGCCCCAGGGCAGATAGCCTAGTATGAACCTATGAACCTATGAACACTAACATTCACTTGAGTGCTGTTCAGATATCCATTGTTTTCATGTTTCTCATGCGGAGAGCTGCCACAAGTCAGATATTTTCCTTTTAGGTTGTCAGCTGCTAGTCACATAGATTCAGGATACCTGTTAGTAAGTCCAGCCCTGGTGATCGTTTGCTATAAAATTAAAGTAGTTCTGAATTCCTGCATATTTTATAATATTGCATGCTTTACCTAGGCTTTAACTAACCTGTTTCAAAGGTCTGTTTTTCAAACAGACAGCCTAGAACTTGGGAAATCTGACTTTCAACAGATAATAAATATTATATACAGTTGTCATATAGCTGTTTGTGCTGCACCTTGCATAGCCCGCACACTTCCGATTAGCATTTTGAAGAACATTTTGTGTATATTATCTACTATAATGTATTTACTTTTTACCTTGTATAACTATAGCAGTATTGTTTAGATTGTTTAACTCTACCGTGTATGTAATCATGTAATATATCGGAATACAGTGCTCTGTAGTTATCTCCCCCAGGCAATGGCCGAAACTAGTCGTTATGCATCAGTCCCTTATCCTGAATAATAACCTTTGAATAAATATATAAAAAGCATTTTTAAGAAATGAAAGGTAAATAGTCTTATTTATTGCTTTCCTCTAGTGAATACAGTCTTTGATGGTGAAACAGGACTGTGTTTACGGGGAAAATAATAATAATAATAATAATAATAATAATAATAATAATAATAATAATAATCTATTGTCTTCAAGGAATCATTCAATAACTTCAACATAATTTTCTTTTAATATTGCTTTTCTATTTCTATAAAAGTTTCAGTAAGCTATTTTTTTTTAAATACGCAACATCTTTATTGAATTATCACCCCTGAAAAAGCAATCATACAGGTATATAAATGAAAACGAACCATACTGAGATATTTTCAGTTGCAAACATGTATCACCTATAATTTTCTATAACCCCTTTGCCAGTCAGACATTACATAACTCTTCCAGTTCCTGCCTTCCCTTAAACCTGTTTCCCAAAAAGACTATTCTGCATGTATTGTTCCCACAATTCCCATTTTTCTATGTAATTTGTTCCTACCTTTTGCTAAAGATCTCGCTTCCAGTTCTTTTATCTCTGTTACTATATTCACTACTTCTAGTGGGTTTAGACTTTGATTCATTCCCTAGTAATTGCTTTTTTGACTGCCACCACAATTAAACTCAGCAAGGCCTCACTATGTCTAAGCAATTCCAAGATTGTGCATCAGAGCTAAAAATCATTTCCTTAGTTACACAAATTTGATCACCTAGTATTTTTGACAGAGTAGTCTACAGGTAAATTATAAGTCTGTCAAGTCATTCACAGTTACCTCTTTTTACCCATCACACCTCCAACATTTACAAACTACCTGTGGAAAAATTATTTGGAGCCTGCTTGGAGTATAACAATACCTATACAAACATTTTCAAAGATTATAATTCAATTTCAATTTCTAAGATTATAAGTCTTCTAGACTTTGTTGCACATTTGGGAACCATACATACATATATCATCCGTGGTGGTGGTGCTGCAGTAGTGTTGTTGCCTCACAGTAAGACGCTGTCCGGTTCGATTCTCAGCTAGAGAGTCTTCTGCGTGGAGACATGCGTGAATAAGCGTACCTTTGTTGAAGGTTGTGCATCAGGGCTGGCAACTCGGCACGTAAAAATCAACTGCCAATCATGAGCGTACCAGAGTTCCGCTGTGGCGACCCCTAACTGGGAAAAGCCGAAAGACACCACAACATACATATATCCTCCCACTGTTTCTTTAGGAATTGCTTATCCAGGCTCACTTCCCAATTCTTTCTAACTTCCTCTGATTGATTCATATAGTTATCACGCAATATTTTATATGCTGTACTAATAATCCATTTTTAACAGCAGGCTCTGCTTTAGATTCTGCTAAGAAATCTGCCAATGCTGGTCATTCACTTAAGATCCCCCTTGTCCTTTCTCTTTGCCTATATTCTGATATTAATCCTCATCAGTCCAAATGAATTCCTGGCTTTTTTTTCCATTCTATTATGTATTTATTTATTATTTATTTAACATTTGTTTACTGGGAAAGTCTGACTTGGAACGCAACCAATTTTCAGCGGAGGCCCGGGGAGAAATGCTCCAGATGCATGTCTTTGTATTACCTTTCTTTCTCTAATTATTTGCTCCCAATATGTTGGTTCCTTTGCCAGTTTTCTCCAGTAAATTCCAGCCCCCTCTTGCCTATTCTCTGTACCCCTAATTGCAGTCACCCCCATCAGCAGAATCTCCTTTCTTCATTCCTGTGTTGGCTTAGTTCTTAGAATACGTTCGTGTTACTTTCTAAATATAATATTCTGTATGGTTATTGTTATTTTCCTTAATGATCTGTATAAAATCTCAATCTCTCCTTATTTTTTGAGCTTCCCCCTGTTTAATCATCACCCCTTTCCACTTTGAATTATAGCTTTCTTCTTGTGCTATGCATAGGAACCTTAAACGTGTAACTCTGAAATACCACTTCAAATCAGGTCATTCCAAGCCAATTGGTTCTATTGGAAAGATCAGTTTATCCCACTTGACTGCTCCCTCTTTCTCTCCCAGATAAAATCCTTCGATTGTTTATTAATTGCTATCCCCAACTTCTCCGGTTGATAAAAAAATGCCTGACCAGTGTTTAAAAGTAAAGGTACTAAAACCCTTTTCACTGGTTGTGTCTTGTTATCCATATCTATAAAACAGAGTTTCAGATTTTTTAGTTTTTGTGTACAAAATAATATCATCTTCAAATAAAGCCAACTTTTCTTGAGTACCATACCAATTATATCCTTGATTTTCTGAGTCCTTTATTTTCTTTGTCAATGCTTCTAAATACAATGCAAACAACAAAGGGGAAATAGGACACCACTGCCTGGGTCCTCTGTTCAAACAGAACTTAGAAGTTAACAGAGAGAAACCCCTCCACTTTAATTTTTGCCTCCAATCTCTCCTATATCCCCCTAATGAACCTTATTATTTTGTCAGGGAATACAAATGCTTCCATTGCCCTACTCATAAAATCCCAGCTTACTCTGTCAGATGCTTTCTATGCATCAAGACTTACCAACAGCAGTGGTATTTTCTTACATTCTGCTTCCCTCTGTGTCGTCATTGCTCCATTAAATGTAATCAAATGTTTGCCCCCCCCCCACAAAGCCTTATTGATCTATACCTATCAATTTTATTGATAACAACAACAATTCTATATATAAATAAACTTCTAGGGCAGTATAGTTTGGTTATATGTTTGCTTAGCTTTTACATTTAAAGCACAGTTAACTTTTTTACATTGTCATTGGTTTACCAGGCAATTCTGAAAGCATAGAAGTACACATTTACTCACTAAAATGTGTAGGGCAGTGAGTAAAGCAGAGGGCAGGGCTTTTCATCTTTTTATCAAGTTTATGCATCTTCCAAAGAAAGCAACCACTGTTTTTCTGAGAGAACAATTTGAAGATTTCAGTCACAGATTTCATGTTCTTAAAAAAGTAACAATTTCCAGTATCAAACGTTTATGAAAGTGCCCACGTTTAGGACCTTTGTTACTGATTATTTGTTTTGCTTAAGGACAGATCTAGAGTGTCAGGAAGAATAATCAGGGTTACTTCATATCAGTAGAACCACAGCAAGAAACAAATTTCCACAGAATTTACTAATTTAGAGGTCTTAGCTGAATTAACACTGTCAAGATTTCCTTATTCAGATTAATGGTGCCAAAAAACTCTGAAGGATTAAAAGAGCAAGAGAGAGGCTAGCAGATATAAACTGCGGAAGACTATGACATGTTTCATTACTTCAGAAGGTGTTAGCAATGTTAACAGAATTAGAAAGCCACTGTGCAACATTAGAAGAAATAAGTGGCAATGGCAAAACCTGCATAATCCACGGGACAATTACATTAACAGAACCCAAAAGCCTCAAATGATTGCACAGAGTCAGATATATGTGCAAATGAATTAATGAATGGAATCACTCACACACACACACACACACACACACACACACACACACACACACACACACACACACACACACACTAAAACAGAATAAAAATAACTGTAACCATGGAGCTTTCATAATGGTTTATTTACTCTGGCTCCCTACAGAGGGCAGAGAACTGATGAAGACACGGACTGAATAACCTTACAAAAGGATTTACAGGAGAGAGCAGTTGCAGCAGAAATACTGGGAATTAGAGAGCCGACAGGAGGATTAACATAATCAGGGTGCACCCCCGACATTATTTATTTTATTTTTTATTTATTGTTCTTGTGCCACAGCAGAATCACTGGAGAGACTGAAACTGCAAACAGGCCTGTCAGGAGGATAAGGCCCCAGCAAGATTGAATAATTTGGGGAACTGTCATAATATTTAAGGACATCAAGAACCTTTCATTTTTAAATAACTACCTAACTAGCTAACTTGACTACTAACCAACTAGCTAACTATATACATTCCTGAGTTTGGATTTTGTTTTCATGCGTTGCATTTATTTTTAGTAAGGTGGGAGATGTGGTTTGCTTTTCAGGGAAAACCGTTAGCTCCTGGGGGTTTCATTCCATTACACAAATTGTTAAATATCTGAATTTTTATTGGAGGAAGTGATGTGTCTTTTCTTTGCTATAAGAAAGATATCAAAGTGTCAGTAATAGTCTTTACAAGCTGCCCTTGTTCTAGTCTTTGAGAAGGGCTCCTAGTGTTAACAGGGTTTTTTTCCCTTAAAACTATCCTTGGTAAGGTATGTGAGCCTAATGTGCCTTATGGGGTTTAGCATGATGGTTGAACAGGTCTGACACTGGTTGTCATGGGAACTGGAGTGCAGATGATGGGGTTAAGGGGCAGCATTAGAGGTATGTATCTGGGGAGGAGGGTGCAGCCCCACATGTTGTGATTTACTTTTCAGTGGTCCTCCTCAAACAAGATTGGCAGTTATGAATTCTGGAAATGTGAACCGGAAATAGTAAACTGAACATTGTATATTCTATGGATACTAATACAATGAGCATCAGGAACTCTTAACTTTTATGTCAATGTTTCTTATATGGTACAAAAGATCATTTCTTACAAATCAAGGAGCAGTATTATTCTGGTTCCATTATATACGTGCTTAATAAGGCTGCTTGAGTACAGCAGTATATTCTATTACACCACTGCATTACTAGAGGCTTTAGGAAGTTATCATTAGAAGTGAACAGCGTTCACGTAGCCTTCACCCTGTAATATAAAAATATCATTTTGTGAGTTTTTTCTTACAACTTTTCTATGATGGTTAATGGAGAACAAGGCAGAGTTGTAGTTATAGCTGTCCATTACAATAAGAAAGGGGGCCTATCTTTTCCTGTCTGTTTACCTTTTTGTTTAATTTGTGGAATGATTTACACAGACATACGTAGAACTAATACTTACGATAGTGCAAGTCACAAATCAAGATGACTTAAGAACTTGTGAAACTAGGAAACATGATTCTGCTTCTCATTTCTGAACTAATGAGATCAGCAGCTGTAGATTCTCTGTCTCTCTTAGTAATCTTGCAGGGAAAATCCTGCAGAAAACGCTTACAAGCAGATTCTACTCAGAGGCTGGCATGCCTGCTTTTTGTTTTGTTTTATAAAGAGTTTCATCAGAGCTGGGCCCAGGTTATGTTCTGAGAAATGATGTATCTAAACTGAAAAAACAAAAACAGACTGCAATGTATATTTTGAAAAAGCATGCATACATGTGATATGGACTATAATAGCTCAGGTTTTGGGGTGCAGATAAGGGAAGAATAAGTCTCTTCATGTATTCCTTCTGAATTGTGTTCCTGAACTAATCACTCACAGTGCTTTTTAGATACTGATAGGTGTGTTACCTGGTTAACAGAATCTGAATGTCTGTGCGGTGCCAGAAAATAGGAAAAACATATCTCTGATGGGTCTAATGAAACTGCCTTTGATTACTTTTAATTTAATTTTATGGAAGTGTTCATCTCTAAAATGAATTAATGGCTATTAGAAACCCTCAACTTTTGCTAAGCAAGATGTGATGGCCTGCATCTGAGGGATAGCATGGGTGGTCAAAGGAGGGAGCAAAGTGTTAAGGGGCATGAACTGCATATAACGATCCATCTTCAGTACATAATGGCATTTAGAAATAACTCTGGTCATAAATGAAGTGCTGCTACGCCTTGTGTGTGACACAGACTGTGGGAACTCAAGTAGCTTAGCAGTTTGAAAGGAGAAAGGCTATTTTTTGTTCTTCCAAGTCTGAGGAAGGGTTATTTTTTAAAGTTGGGGGGTGTCAGACTGAAGGATGGCACTAGGTGCAAAAATAGCTATACACTAAATTTGTTCTGGAAAGTGATACTTTCATCTCTACCAGGTTGCAAGGTAATGACAGAATGATAACGAAGATAGTCATCAGACCCCATTCATAAGGGATACAAGTAACAATCTCGTAACCAGTCCTGAAAACATCAAAAGTAGGTGGAAAAGAGTACTTACAATAGCTTCTGAGTAAAGAAAACCTAAGAGAAGCTCTATTGCATCATAAACAGCCTACGATGAAAGAGGAAGAGGAACGTACCCTATAAGAAATAGAAGAATGTTAAGGAAAATGAAGCTAGGGAATGCATCAGGCTTAGATGAAGTCACAGCAGATATGATCAAGATGTTGAGTGAGTTAGGGGAGACATGGCTCCTGAGGGTAGTTATAACCATGTAGAAAGAAAGGCATATCCCAGATGACTGGGGAATAAGTATTTTGCTGCAAGTATTAAAAAACAAAGAAGGCATTCACATCTGTGGATAATACAGATGTCTCATACTCCTATCATACTGCATGAAACTGATGGACAGGGGGATTGATAAATCAATACACAGTAGAAAGTTAGATGGGGGGTAAGCAGCTCAGAGTCAGATTAGGATGCAACTCAACTGACCCAATGTTTGCAGTGAGACAGATGGTAGAGAAGCAGCTGGAGGTGAGGAAAGAGTCCAACTGGGCATTCCTTGACCTGGAGAAAGTGTATGACAACATACAAAGAAAGCTACTTTGGGCAGTCATGTGATGAATCAAAGTCCTGGAAACATGCTAGAATTAGTGCAGGCCATATACAAGGATGCAATGACACAGGTATGGACATTAAATAAATAAAACAATAAAGTCAACCATGGTCAACTCCAGGGCTATTTATTAAAGACATTAAGCACTTAATCTCTTTAATAAATGGCCCTGGAGTTGACAGTGGCTAGTGTTGTTTTATCTATTTTTTGGTTCTAAGTTTTCAATGCCATCCTTTACTCTGAAATATGAACATTGTTTGGACTCGCAAAGGGGTTCACAATGGGATTGGGTGTGCATCGGGGTTCAGCCCACTTCCGTTCATACTGGTGATGGACTACATTAGCAAACAGATTGGAGGGGGAAGATCAGCACAATGTTTGCAGATGATAAGGCACTACAAGCAGACCCTAGAAAGGATCTTCAGCAAATGATAGGGGATACATAGTAAATCTTAAGGCACGTGGGATGGAATAAAGTACAGACAGAACAGTTGTCATGGCAGCAAATGAGGAAGTCAGAAGAAGCTGAAAACAGAGCTAGAAAGGAAAATAGTGGAATGTTTTACCAGCTTAAGGTACCTGGGAGGTGTGGTTGACGAGAAGAGAAAGTCAGAAGGAGAAAGGCCAAGGCAGACTCAGAGGTGGTGGTGCTGCAGCCAAATGACACAGGGTGTCAGGGATTGTGTGTGACAGTAAAATGCCAAAGAAGCTGAAACGCAAGATGTACAAAATGGTGGTACAACCAGCACTTCTGTGTGACACAGAAGCCTAGATGGTGAAGGCAGAGTAGTTGAGGAAGTTGAGATGATGCAGTTAAAGCCCATGAGATGGGTAGTAGGATGTACAGTGTGGGGCAGATGAAGAAATGGGGACATCAGAACAGAAGCCAAAGTAGCCCCAGTGGAAGAGAAGGTCACGGAAAACAGAGTACAGTAGTTCAGTCACAGATGCAGGGAAGCTAAAATGATTTGGTAAAGAAGATTTAGAAGAGGCAGGAAGAAGGCAAGAGGAAATGAGGATGCCCAACCAACAGGTGGATGGATTATCAGACATGACAGTCACTCAAGGTAGGAGAGTGCCAATGACAAGAGAGATGGTGAAAGTTGACTTAAGAGCCCAATGTTATGTAAAAAGTGGGAAAAAGGGGTGGTTGTTGATGATGTTGATAAGTTTTTCATTGATGAACATACTAAGCACATTACTAATATTTTGCTTTCAATGGACATTTTCAATGCCTCTGGCAAGCTGCTAACATTATACTCATGCCAAAACATTGGCTTAAAAACATAATGAAGTCCTGTGGGCCAATTTTATTATTTTGTCCTTTATTCAAACTCACAGAGAAGAAAACTATATATAATCACAACTCTCAACCTCATGTCTCTAGAATGTACACCACTTCCTCTAGTACATGTTTGAAATGTAGAATACTAGCTATCAGCTTCAACTTGGAAATTTACACTATGGTTAAACATGTTATTTTATGTTTACAAGAAGTTATTTTGAGAAATTAATGTGATGCAATATTACTTGTTGAGATATTTGTTAAAAAATAACAATGAGTGTGTGACAGATCCTTTCAGTGCGGGAAAGCATGGAGCAGAACTTTTTAAGACTCAGGATGTGGACTGTTCCTCATAATGAGTAACATCTGAAAGGCATGTAAGCACATTAAGTATCATTGAGATGCATTCTGTCTGCTAAGAGGTCAACAATCTGTGGATTTGGGAAAAAAACAGTACCCTAGTACAGGATCCTTCTATTTCATAAGATCCATCTTAAGAGTTATGGAAAACAGGGAAGTGTTGGCAGTGAATTTTCTTTTTTGTTTTTAAAAACCTTTAACTTAATCCAACACATAAGAACATATACATTAATAGAAAAGAAAACAAACCACGTTGACTTTTGTAATATTCATGCATTATACATAAATTTAGTTTTCTCTCTCTTTAACAAATATTTACTCCAACATTACACAAATTGCTCAGTTTCTGGCTTCCCTTACGGCTCAGTCCTCCTCTCCTGAACATTATCCAGCATGTATTGTTCCCACAAATTCCATTTATTTCTATGTTATTTGCTCCTTCTCTTTTCTAAAGATTCCCACCACTATTTTTTAATTTCCTTTACAATTTTGAGTACTTTAGTTACAGTTGGTTTAGATTTTGATTTCATTTTCTGGTAATTGCTTTTTTTGGTGGCCCATACTGTTAAACGTAGTAAAGCCTGAGTATGCCTTGGTACTTCAGATCTTATATCTCAGCTAAAAAAAATAATTTCCATGGTGACAGCTATTTGCTCCCCCAACATTTCTGATAAAGTACTCTGTAGGGAATTTTTAAAATCTGCAAGCTCATTCAACCCACACAAAACAAAAATCATGTTCCCAGTTACCACTTTCTTCGTTATCACACTTCCAGCATTTGCTACCTACCTGAGGAAAAAATTCTTTGAAGTGTGCTTGGCATGTAGAAATACCTATGCAAGTACGTCCCAGTGAAAATACTAAACTTTCTGAACTTTGTTGTATACTTTGGAGCCTTACAGATGTCCTCTCATTGTTCCATTGAATACTAATTATTTTCTAACGTCCTCTGATTTGTTCCCCCAACATTTCTGACAACGTGCCCTGTAGGGAATTTCTAAAATGTGTAAGTTCGTTACATTTCCATACAACATGCTCCCACACACCTACTCTTTCTTATCACACCTCCAACAATTGCTGTCAACCTGTGGAATAATTCTCTGAAGTCTACTTGAGGTATAAAAACACCTATGCAAACACTTCCATGCAAAAAGCACCTTTGCAAACACTTCCATGTAAAAACCCTAAACCTTCCAGATTTTGTTGCATACTTGGGAGCAATACATATAACCTCTATTGTTTATTTGTATATTGCCTTCAGTTCTCATTTCCCAGTCTTGTCTAACATCTTCTGATTGATTCTTACATTTATTATGGATTGTTTTATATGCTCTACTAATTATCTCTTTTTTTTACAGCAACTTCTTTTCTAGAATCAACTGTAAACTCAACCAGAGCGTGTCTTTCATTTAACACTCCCCTTTCGCTTTCTATATGCCTGTATTCTTTCATCAATCATTGGTAGAGAGGGCAGTCTTTAACCCACACTCCAAACTTCTACTTGGCTTTTCCCACTCTAAGTTTTTTCCTTTTACTTACTTGCCCTGATATCTTGCTTCCTATGCTAATTTTCTCCAATAAACTGTGGCTTCCTCTTGCCTGTTTTCTGTGCCCCTACTTGCAGTCATCCCTGTGATTAAAATTTATTTTCTCCAGTCCAGTATTTTCTTAGTTCTCAAAATATTTTCTCTTACTTTGTAGATAATATTCTTTCTACATAATATTTTGTAATCTGCATGGTTGTTGCTGTTTCCTTAACTGCCTGCATTCTAAATACTACTCTTTGGTGATTTCATGAACTCCCCTTGTTTCAGCATCATTTCTTTCCACTTTGATTTATAGTCATCTGGTGTCTCTCTCTCTCTGTATATATATATATATATATATATATATATATATATATATATATATATATATATATATATATATATATATATATATATATATATATATATATATATATGTGTGTGTGTGTCTATCTATCTGTCTGTCTATATATATATATATATATATATATATATATATATATATGTGCGTGTGTGTGTACATATATCCCTCTCTCTCTCTCTCTCTCTCTGCATATATATATATATATATATATATATATATATATATATATATATATATATATATATATATATATATAAATATCTGTCTATCTATATATATATATATATATATATATATATATATATATATATATATATATATATAAAGTCTTAACTGTGTAGGTGTTAAGTTTCCCCTTCAAATCTGATAATCCTAAACCACCCTGTTCTCTGGGGATAAATGACTTATCTCATTTAACTGTTGCCCTCTTTCCCTCCCACATAAATCCCTTCAATTCTTTATTAATTATTGTCCACAGGTTCTCTTTTGGTTGATAAAAATATCCCTGTCTGTATACAATACTAAGGAGACTAGAAACATTTTCACTGCCTGCAATCCATAGCCATCATCAAGAGCTTCTAATGTCTCACTTTTTGTATTATCTTTGTTTTACTATCATGCCACACATCCCTAACTGCTGTAATAGAATGACTTTAGTCCGTACACCTATATACTTACTATTATAATGTCTCCATAAATATGAGCATTGCTGAACCACTTCATGTGTAGGAACATAGACTATAACCTTAGTTTTATTCTCATTTATTTTATATCCAGAAAAAATATGAAACTGGCTCAAGATATTCCACAACACTGAAATATCCTTTTCTGGGCTGTATAATCTACTAAATCCTAAGTAACTGGTTGATAAAAATGCTGATAACATTTCTAACTGCACAGAACAGCTACAACTTCACCGCAGTAAACAAGGCCATCATGCGGATAGTTTTTGCTTACATTGCATAGTTATTTACGGGACTCAGCTTTACAAAGATCCTGATGTCCTATTCCCATGTTGCAGTATTCATAACATGAGGGATTCCCTGGTTAGGTGACCTGAACATCTGGCCAGTACACCAAAGACTTAAGCTACTGCTAAGTATGTGCAACACTGCACACAGGATGCAGCCAATGTAGGCCATAACATGACATGTGCATGTACCTTTCTCAGAACTTCTCTGCCACCAGTTTGAATGTCAGCTTCTACCATTCATCTAATCACCAAAGTTTCTCTATTTTGAGATAACTGCCCCATTGGGGAAAATGCATTTGTGTTTTTGCTACTGTGTGTCTGTCTTAGGTTAATGTCATCCAAGAAGGGCAAGTGCCACTGTCGAAGACAAATTCCACACAAAGGCAATCATGATCAGAGTCTTTTCTGCCTGGGATCTGCTCACAACTACAAAGCCTGCGCCATTTGTCAGGCATTTGTTCCTATGATGCTCCATGGTCATCTTTTGGCCCTTAATATTTACCTAGAGAACCAGCGGTTAAAGCAATTAACATTCATTATGGAAGGTGTCTTGGGTCTGTTGGTTGAGCCACCGAAGAAGGTAAAAAAGGTAAGGCCTGAATCTTCCGCTATGCCTCTGAACACAGACATCTCTCTCGAGGCTGGTGAAGGTCCAGAGGTCCGTACGGTGTCTGGCCCTCTTCCCTTGGCAGGAACTAATTTAGAAGCTGTTAGGGAGAGTTCCTTAAGCACATCCACAGAGACATCGTAGACATCCATTATGGATGGTAAGGGGGAACCATGGCTCACTCCTTTAAATGTACCTCCATTACCTCTCCTGTCTTAATGATAGAGGATTTGCCGATGTCAGTGCCTGAGCCTAGGTGTACATCGACCCAACCTTCCCAGCCAAGAGCAGATCCTCCACAGAAGAAGAAATGAAAACGAAAACAACTTTCTCCTTCTCAGGACTCTTTCCTAGATTGGCAAGCCTTTTCTCAGCGAATCTTGAATGCCTTTTTAGCACTTAGGCCCTCCTTTACTCAGCCACCTACTGCTGTATCACCTCCAATACCTTTACTAGGAGTGCTACTGTGGAACAAGAGGTGTCTGAAGAAGAGGATTCATCTTTAAATGAGTCTCTGGCCTACTCCACACAGATTGACTTCCCCCTGGGTTATGCTTCCCCTGCAGTTGACTCTAATGGTGGGGACTCACCTGAGGAAGATATTTCCTTTGTTGAGACTATTACAAAGATGAGGGATATTTTCAAGTGGGAAAGCTCTCAGGTTTCAGAAGTACAAGAGAGGCACTATGACCTTTTACAACAGACTCTCCTCAACCTTCTGCTATCCCACCTGTGTTACCAGCCTTTCAGGATGCTTTTCTTTCAGCATCCAAAAGCTATGATTTTCAACCTCCTGGTCCAAAAGGCCAGACAGGTTTTATAAAGTCCCCGAGGACAGTAAGTTTCTCTTCAGATGCTCTCCTGCAGACCCAGCTGTAATTTCAGTCTCTGCAGATAAAGTTTCTAGGCTGCTGCCTTCCACTACCCTTTTTAATTTTCCACCGGGATAGGGTGTCTCTTTGTACCAGTCCTTCTTTCATGCCTAAAGTGGTTAATGACTTGCCCCTTAACCAATCCATTCACTTACTTACCTTTTTCCCTGCTCTTCAAAACTCATGTGAGAGGATACTCTACACTTTGGATGTACATAGACAACTCAGATTTTACCTGGGCAAGACCAAATCCATTAGGAAGTCTGAGCAATTGTTTGTTTCTTTTCACCCCAGGGAACTGAGTAAACCTGTCTCTAAACAGACTGTTTCCTCTTGGATATTTAAAGCAATTTCTTTCTGCTACTTGTCTCATGGGAAAACACTTTCTTACTCAGTTAAGGCTCATTTCAGTAGAGCTGTAGCTTCTTCTGGTGCTTTCTTCAAGGACCTGGACACTGCCTCTATTATGGAAGCAGCTACCCATTCCTCTGTCCACACCTTCACTAAACACTGCAAGTTGGACTCTGTCTCCAGATTCAGGGCAGGTTTTACCAGGGTGATTCTGCATGGATTTATGGAGACTTCCTGTGCTCCAACCTCCCTTTCCCCTCTCATGAACGTTGGTATTCTCCCTCATGTTATGAATACTATAACATGGGAATAGAAAGACATAGAATCGTTGCATAAAATCTTACTATAACCATAGGTGTCCTTCTCTTCCATGTTGCAGTATTCTATTCCACCCACCTTCCCCCTTGGTTCATGTTCTTCTTTGGATGATAAATGTCTTTTAATTATCCTTGTACTGATGTTCTTACTGGGGCATTCAGTTCTGAGGATGGTACTTGTAGATGTCACTTTTATGGCCTATGTCAGCTGCATCCTGTGTGCAACATCACATGTACCTAGTAGTAGCTTACTTCTTTGGTAAACTGGCCAAATGTTCAAGTCACCTAGGTGGAGAATTCTTCATGTTACAAATACTGCAACATGGAAGAGAAGGACATGTATGGTTATGTAAGATTTTGCACAACTATTCTTTACAAATCATTGTCTCGGCCTCTTAGGTCACCATGTGCTGACAAATCACACTGAGTCACAAGCTGTTTCTACTTAGGTCCTTTTTTCTTAATTACTTTAATCCACATTTCCTTATAATTACATGAATACATAGTGTGGATGAGTGCAAAGTCTTTAGAATCCCATCAATTGCATATAATGTACTGTAGATGTTAAATAAAATGCAGAACTAGATAGGTTCATAGATTCATAGGAGGTTACTAGACTAGCAGCCCTAGAGCTTTACAAGCCTAGTCATGTTAATCCAGAATACACCCATTTGTTCTTTTTTGAGTAGTTAAGAAGGAATTTATGAAAAGAGCAGGTATGGGATCATCACCAGCTACCCCTGCCCATGAAGGACAATGGTGCCATCCCAGGGGTGAATTGGGGGTCTCCCATCCAGTTATCTAGGTTGCATTTGAATAGGGTCAATAAGGAGCTGTGTTTTACGTGAATAGGGAGTCTATTCCAGAGAAGCATCCATTTTTGGGAGACATATCTGTCTCTCCAGAATGATCTGTTAATGTCACAAGCTACGTTGAGATCTCTAGAGCGAGTGACTCTTTAACCATTTGACTTGCAGCATTTCCACTAGGGCAGGGTCGGAGATTGCCATATAGGCCAGGCACAATTCAGCTCACAGCAGCCTATAAGATACAGAGTAAAGTGAAAGGGCTTTCAGCCTGTCCACGTAAGTCTTGGTTTAGAGTCCCTGTATTTTTTTAGTGAGAACCTCTGAGGGGTCTCTGGCTGCTGCAGGTGTCTGGTGAGATACATGCAAAAGGGTGCATTTTACTCTATTAGTGGTCTGATGAGTGTCAAGTAGAGTGGAGTTATAACATCCTTTGACCTGGATGCTATGCCGTTGCTTATGAGGTGCTCTATATAGAAAGTTTTCCTTACTACTGTGGAAATTTGGTGGTCAAAGTTCAGATTACTATCAACCTGTGTTACCAAGTCTTGCACCACCTAGTTACAACTCAGGGGGTGCTGTCAATATTGTAATTTGTAGGGAATTCCATTTTGCCAAAGGGAATAATAATGCATTTTTTTGCATTTAGTTTTAGAGCATGGCTTTGGCACCAATCATTTGTTTTTTGTAATATGTTGACATTGTTGGGGGACTCAGTCATTCCTCCCAGTTTGCAAGTGTCAGTGAACATGATGAGCCAAAGGCTGTCTACTTTGGCCAGGACTTTTGAGAAAGACATGCCAAACAGTAAGGGGATCAGCACAGACCCCTGTGGTACTCCACTGATGACGGGTCTACTGGTGGAGGTGGTGTCACCAATTTTGGAAGAGTGTGTTCTGTCGGTGAGCCAGTTGGCTCTCCATCTCTATCTGGGAGAGTTTCTCAGTGATGCCAGAGTGGGGTATTGTGTCAAAAGCCTTAGCAAGGTTGAGATAGGTTGTGTGTACTGTCTTACCTTCATCTACGGCTTTGGTGACATTCTCAAAGAAGTCTAAAAGGTTTAATTAGCATGATCTACCCTTAACAAAGCCAAATTTGGTTGGGTTCAGTGTTAAGAGGTCATCTATGTCCTTGTTGATAAGGTCCATCATATTTCTTTCCATAGCCTTGCAGATGAGGCTGGTTAGACTTATGGGTCTGTAGTTCCCCGGGTAAACTGATGGCCTCCCTTTGTGCAGGGAGATTACTGTTGCTGTTCTTCATTCTGCAGGCACATAGCCAGTTCTCAAGCTATGACTAAAGAGAATGTCAAGTGGGTTTGCTAGTTCTTATTTTAGATTGTTTAGTAAGCAACCTGGGATATTATATAGTCCCACTGAGGCTGTGTTTTTGGCCTTGACGAGTGCAGAGATGACCTGATTTCTAGAGATACTAGACAGAGGACTAGTGTCAGGTATGCTTTGGGATGTGGTAGGTGAGGATAGGGTGGTGAAGTTTGCCCTGAATCTGTCAGATAGAAGGTTGGTGATATCTTCTGGTGTAGTATGAGTGATCACATCTACAACCAGTTCGACACATAGCTAGGCATTCCCTTTTAGACTTTGGATGTAATTAAAGGATGCCTTATAATTATCCTTGGTTAGGAATGTGATTTTAGTTTTATAATTTGCTTTAGAAGACTTTACAAGATTTGTGATTTTCCTGTTTAGGCCCAGGAGGGAACTCTTCCTCTGCAGAGTGATATCTCTCTTGCTTTTGGACAACAGTTTCTTCCTCTTATTTTATAATCTGTTTATACTTAAAGTCCACTATGGTGGCTTGTTTTTACTGGAAGGCTTGCTTTTGTTCTGGTCAAGTAAAGCAGAGTTTATGCAGTTGCTTAAGCATTTGTACAGGATATTTGTGTACACTTCTGTTCTGCATAGTGATCATTGGTGTCTGTGGTTGTGGGTGGTATAAAGCTTTATACCATGACTTAATATGCTGTAGTAAGCTTTGGTGAAGCTTTCTATATTTTTTGCTTCTGTGATAGGTGCTGGAACCACAGGGCGTGGGAGGATGAGTGCCCTACAGCTGTAGGTTGACAATTAAAACAAACAAACAAAAAATGATTCACTCCGCGGTGCAATTTAAGGCGGACCTTGTGCGCACTGCATGCACACATGCCAATGTGGATGTAAATACATTCTGCACTCGCATGTGGAATTTAAGCTAGCAGTTCCGTCAAGAGAGAAGGTAAACATAACCAAGTTAAACTTGTCATGTAAACCACTGTCACAATATTTAAATTATTCACATCTGTCTTGTTTTAAATAGCTGCAATATTATTATTTTTTCCTTAGCCTTTTATCTAACCTGATGTTTGGCTGTTGGTAACTGCTATATAGATATATATTGCCATCATAGTATGCATCAGTCTTCGATCATTTCTCCATGGGCCACTATTGTAAATGTGCTTCAAGTCAGGGGAACCTACATGTAAACAAAACATAGATAGATAGATGGACAGACAGACGGACAGGTAGATAGATAAAAATTATTGTTAACATGGTGTGAAGGTATAACAGAGCAAGCAAAATGTCTGCAGGCAAGCTAGAAATCTTGGCCATCAAGGTGTTTGTACTTTGCTTAACATGTTTTCTGTAGTTTGCATCATTCCCAGTCAAGTAAGGGCACTACATAACAGAAATAGAACAACAAATATAGAAAAGCACTAATTACCCAGCTAACTAGTGGCTGGACAGCTCTTCTAAAGAGAAGCAAAGACAGTAAGAACAAAACTGAGGGAAGTAATAGATTGAGCAAGTAGTTGTGATCTGAAAAGGGCCTACATAACGAAGCTTCTGTTTAGGGTAACCAGAAAAGCTACACAGATTAAGAAAACATTACTTTGATAGTCTGGAGATGTATATAGTTGGATTACATGAAATCTCAGCACAATTTTTTGTTTTGGCTGGCACAAGACATGACAACATACCTGAAGTCTTTTTTTGTTCAGTTTTATGCTGTCCTGGGATGCCCTGCTTTGCATAGCAATATATCTAGCTCACTAGATTTAGTTTAAAACTATCAAGGAGTGCTGTAATATGTGCACTAAACACCAATAAAGTATATGTACTACTGTCTTGGGACATCCTAGTTTGAGGGCACTGATTCTGTAGTATATTGTATTCAGTTCAGTATTCCCACAATATGCTCTGTATTATATAATCTGACCACGTACTTTCCCTGGCTTATTTTGTAAGCCCAATCGATGATTTTAATTGTGCAATAAGATACTGTAAGTTGTCTAGCTAAAGACTATCAAATTCACATAAGTACTACCAGGGAATGTTCTAGCACTGAATGGTAGCTGATTTACTGGTCTTCTACAAGTGTTCATGTTTTAGTAGCTTGTGACACACTTGCTCACTACCACTTGCACTGAATGGAAAGTGCTCTAACCTCCGCTAGTCCTATGATGCATAATTACCTAGCCCTGTTACAACCCAACCCTGCTGAACTCCATAACCCTACCAGACTCCTAACCCAAACCCTAAAACTCCCACCCAGTGCCTAACTCTAACCTGAACTTCTCTCCTTAACTCTAACCATAACACTCCCCTGTTGCTCCCTAACCATAAGTTCCCCATTTTCCTGAGACCTAAAAATCTGCTCACACCTCCCTAAAGTACCAAGTATTCCCTAAACCTAAAACTCCAATCTCTCCTCCCTAAAGTCCCTGATCAAGCCTTAATCCTCAAAGTTCATTCCTCCTTTCATAAACATAATGTCCTTGATCTCATTCTAAATATAAACCTCTTCTCTCCTTTCCCTAAACCTAAAGTCCTTAATCACTGCCTAAAACTAAAACTCCTCTCCCATTCCCTAAATCTAAAACTCCCCTCATGCTCCACAAACCTTAAACTCCGTCATTCACTCTGTAAACCCAACACCTCAACCAGATTGTTGCCTGAACTATTAAGCCACATTCCCACTCCCTCACAAGACAAGGTGTTGTAACGCCACTCTCTCCACATGGCTACCTCACTTCACTCACCCAAATATACTTGAGTTTGAGCAGGAGCAGTGGCTCAGTAAGAAAGACGGTAAGTGTGTGTGTGTGTGTGTGTGTGTGTGTGTGTGTGTGTGTGTGTGTGTGTGTGTGTGTGTGTGTGTGTGTGTGTGTCAGTACTGACGGACCTATTGAGCATCAACAAGTCAAATGGCATTAGAAATACTCACATGGAAAAACATACTGCCAATGTTCCAAGCAGGTCCACACCAGTGAAATAAAAGAAAAACGTCTTTATTGCCACAGTAGATTAAAAATACTCAGTCCAGGTATTTAAACAGAATGCACTCCAGGATTGTCCCGTGTGCTAGTAATGGATACAGGCAGTTCCTAAATGCTGCATCCCTTGCATAGGTCCCCTCCAATTATCTATGGTATGATCAGTTATTCTCACTAGGACTAATATACAATTATTAGTCATAGGATGGGGAAGACCAATCAGGAAATGTTAATTCACACACCAAAAGGGAAATTGGCTAAGCTTAAAATGTCCTCCAAGTGAACCTATGTTGAGGGAGTAAATATTTTTTTTAAAAGTTGCATTTTTTAGATCACTAAGTGCCCCCTCACCCTCTGCCGCCCCCTCCCCCCAGCCTTCAACAGCTTCTGGCACCTGTGCAGTTCCAGTAGTTACACCAAACCACACTGATCTGTGGTCTGACCTAACCAGGGAGGGCATCACGTATGGGGAGGTACAGTGACCCTCCCCCAGTGTTGGTGAGTACTATGTCCAGAACATTAAAGCCCCTATTGGGAGAGCAGATTATCTGTTACACAGCATTTGTGTCAGCAAAGTCCTGGAACCTCTGGGCTCGTGTGTTTTTGTTCATGTATGCCCTCCAGTCTATGGAAGGATGGTTAAAATCTCCCATGACTAAGGTGTTGGGCTGTATGATGAGGGATTCCAGTAAATCCAGGTAGGCAGTGTGCTTATCCTGGTTCATGGTGGGGCCTCTATAGTTAGCAATGATGTGGTGTGGTACTTTCCCAATTGTTAATTGGACATGGAGTAGTTCTAGAATGTCATGCTGTTTGACCAGTTTCAAAGTCCATTTGGTTTTAGTGAAGATAGATGCACCTCCACCTTTGGTTCCCTCATGCTCATTTTGAGGTCTGAATGTGTGGAAGGTATTGTAGCCTTGCATGGCTGGAGTGCTCTCAGCAGCCTTGAACCATGTCATGGTAACTGCAAAGATGTCAGCATCCTCCAAGGTGAGGAGTGCTTCCAGGGAGTGCAGCTTCATGTTTAAACTCCTAGCATTAAGCAGCACAACCCTGAGTTTGTCTCGATTAGATTTTGTTACACTGGAAAATTTGTTGTTCTGACATTGCCTTAAAAAGGCACTATGGGCGGGGGGGCCTTTGCCAGTGTCCAAAAGCCTAGGGGGCACAGGTGCAGGCCATCTTTAGCAAAGCAGCATGGTCTGATACTGGATCCCCCTGGACTGACACCAGAAGCTGAGCCAATTGTTTAAGTCAATAATTTTGTTTATGCTGTGGCATCATCCTTGGTGAGGGTAGGATACTGCTTAGGGTTAGGGGCATACCTGTCTAGGACACATAATCAGAGAGTTCCATCATGTCTGTCTTCATATAGTCCAAAGAGGTACATCTCAAGTCATTCACTCCAACATGGAGTATGACAGTCATAATGATACTTGTTGTTGAGTGATTGAGTGATTGAGTGATTTGTAGGATCCTGGTACCAGATAGGCAGCTGACCATGACCTTCTCCTTGTCCAGTCTGGTGAGGGGGACATCTGTGTGTCTCACTGTAGAGTTACCTATGACCAACAGATTTGATGCGTTTTGCCTTAGGGGCTTATTTGTTGAGGCACAGGTGTGTGTGTGTGTGTGTGTTGATATATGTAGTGGTTTCTTTATGCTTAGTGTTGAGTCTGTGTGGTGTGTATTTGGGAGGTCTCTGTTCTTTTGGTAGACTTTTAGTGAGTACCTCCATCAGTGGCGGCTGGTGACTTCAAATCACAGGGGGGCTGCAGGAGACGCTGAATGGGCGGGGTCAAAGGGAAGGGGTGTGGTCAACCATAAAGGGGAGGGGCTATGCACAAAACCACAAAAAAACTAACTTTAATTAAATACGCTGCCCTGGGTGGCAAACCATCATTATGAAAGTCCAATCAAGACAAAAATAAGTGTAGAAGAATAAAAATATTTCAATGCATTGGCTGCATGACAGCTTACTTAATATCTAGATGGAAACAAAAGGTTGTGAGGCATGAAAAAATAAATTACTTTTTAAATACATTACTGGAATGCCAGTCAAAATCAAGTATAAGAAAAACCAGAAGCACTCAACTCAAACCACTTATCCTTGCACTGCAGTTCTAATTATAATATATTCAGCTTTATTAAAGTACCAAGCAACATGCTGAAAGTAGAAATCTATGTGATGCCCCCACTTGTAAAAATGTTTCTTATCCAAAAAGACCTGCTGCCTGACAACTTGTTTCATGGGGAAAACATGATAAAAGTAAAAATGAAAAGCAAACAAGAAACAAGCTCAAGATACATTGCTTAAAGGATTACTGTACAGGTTATGGACCACACATGATTGGCATTCTGTTTAGTTTACGGGTAAAGCCTGTAGAGATGACTGGAAGTCTCCAACAAGTGTAATGAGCTTTTTAAAATAATGGAATCCTGTCCTTTAATACCCAAGGCTTATACATTATCTAGTCAAGTATTCTCTGCATGGCAACAACAGAAAGGCTTTCAATGTTGGCAATTCTTTAACAGTATGCTTATTAAAGCTTACTTGCATCTTACGATGTCAGACAAGCTTACCTTATGGTCATTAAAGCATTGCTACTTAAACACAGAGCAACAGGCACTTTGAGTAATAAGCATAAATCAACAGTACAAAAATATGACAGAAACCAGACCATTCTGCAAAATCAAGGACAGATGAAAAGCCACTGTAGTACTTATGCAGTGTGTCCTCCCCATCCAAGGTAGATACAACTACTCCTTGCCTTGCTTGGACACATCCAGAGTCACTACATGGGGAGTGGGGTGCAACAAGCATGTCACAATTTGAAATCTCTCTGGCTGACTGTGATGGCCCTGACACATTTGTCATACCTCTCAACTTCAAGAGCAAGAAATCTGGACAAAGCCATACACAGAAGTGGGACAAAGGCACAACAATAAGGACAATTTTTAAATATTGCTCTAATAAACTTAGAAAGATAATAGAATAGGTCTTGCATTAGTATGAATTTTCTGAAGGGTATAAAATCTGAAACTCAAATGTCTGTCATTTTCTAACTTCAGTCTTTAGTGATTTGTCACTAATTTGCCAAAAACACAATTTTATGAAAAATGGACCAAAAATGTGATGCAAAAATATAAAATAGACACACAATACAGCTTCTACCTGTCAAAGAAGGGACACTTTAATATTAGTACTGCTACCTTGAGCAGCTGACAAAATAAAAGAATCTACATGCATTTCAAGTAATCTATAACTTTGATTATTACAGTTATTTCTTAATTGTAAACCCTCCATGTTTTCTTCCAAAATTGCTATTTTATGGAGGGATTATTAGGGGAAGAGCAACATTTTGAGCCAAAAATTGGGGACAGTTGAGAGGTTGGCTATGCCTAATTCTATAAAGCAATTTATTTGCATGTACCTCTCAACCTGTTAATGCAGTAAATCTGAACAAGGCCAAATATATTGGGGGCACATATAAACAGTACTAAAATTGCTCTTGTATAAATTGAGACAGTTGATAGAACGGCTCTTACTTTAACATGCATTTTTATGAAGGTTATGAAGTCTGAAACTTATTATTTAGTGACTTCTGGCAAATCATTTAGGAATTAAAACTACAAATTTTATGAACAACAAACCAAAAATAAGAAGCAAAAATCTATTCATTCTTTGAAAATCTGGACAGTTGGGAGGTATAGTTCAGCTGGGCCTGTCTGAGTTTGCTGCCCTTCCCCTGACAAAATAATGGTTGAACTGGAGCCTCTGCAGCCATTCCAATTAACCATTACTTGGCTATTTCACTCCATTTACCATAAACACTAATGTGCATACTGCTTTACTTCAATGATTGGACTTCATTTGAAAGTTTTATTTTGTATTTTACAGCACAAACATTAAGTCATCTGTTAAACAAAGCAATGCAGTCTCACAATGAAAACTTAGCATTAAAACTTCTCTGCCCTTGAAACTCACATTCATTGAAACAGCATTGAAACCCACATTCAAAGAAAATACATTTTGCCAGTGGCAGATAAAGATTAATTTTGGGCTGTTTTCGAATCATAGGCCCCTTGCATATGAAACATACATGTGCTCTTTGATACACCTTCCTCATTGTACTAAAAATTATATTCCTTGTACAATACAGTACACTTGTTAGAGGGTGTTTTAAATTTGTTTTGAACATTTTTCCAGTAAGCAATGAAACAAAACATATGCACCCATAATGGCAAAACTGCCCAGTTGAGAACATTTATCATAAAAAGTCTACTCAGACTTCCACAGTCCACCATTATTAGTAAATATACACAATTCTACAGTCCACCATTATTAGTAAATATGCACAATTCCACAGTCCACCATTATCAGTAAATATGCACAATTCTACAGTCCACCATTATCAGTAAATATGCACAATTCTACAGTGCACCTTTATCAGTAAATATGCACAATTCTACAGTGCACCTTTATCAGTAAATATGCACAATTCTACAGTTCATATTCAGTGAATTCAGTTCTTGCCATAGCTGTCAACCTTAGCACAAAAACCTGGACGAAGCCAATAATGGGGGAATACAGTCCCAAAAATAGGGACAAATTTAAAATATTCATCTTATAAACTTAGAAAATTGCTAGAAAAAAAGGTTGTGCTACTATGTATTCTGAAGAACATGAAGTTTGAAATTCAAATGCCGGTCAATTTTACTGCGGACAGAACAAAACAATTTTCAGCAGAGACATTAATACTGCAGACACGTCTTTGTAAAATGGCAGGGCATCAGAGCAAATCCACACAAACACAGAGAGGAGATGCAGACTCCACACAGAAGCCACCCCAACCAAGAATCAAACCAGAAAACCTATAGCTGTGAGGCAACAATACTACCACTGCACCATCAAATCTGCAAGGAATTAAGCATTCAGAAACCTGAAGTCTGAAATTCAAATGCCGGTCAATTTTACTGCGGACAGAACAAAAACAATTTTCAGCAGAGACGCAGGAATTAATACTGCAGACACGTCTTTGTAAAATGGCAGGGCACCAGAGGAAATCCACACAAACACAGGGAAGAGATGCAGACTCCACACAGAAACCACCCCAACCAAGAATCAAACCAGAAAACCTACAGCTGTGAGGCAACAATACTACCACTGCACCATCAAATCTGCAAGGAATTAAACATTCAGAAACCTGAAGTCTGAAATTCAAATGCCTGTCAATTTTACTGCGGACAGAACAAAAACAATTTTCAGCAGAGACGCAGGGATTAAAACTGCAGACACATCTTTGTAAAATGGCAGGGCACCAGAGCAAATCCACACAAACACAGGCAGGAGATGCAGACTCCAAACAGAAGCCACCCCAACCAAGAATCAAACCAGAAAACCTATAGCTGTGAGGCAACAATACTACCACCGCACCATCAATTATGCAAGGAATTAAACATTCAGAAACCTGAAGTCTGAAATTCAAATGCCTGTCAATTTTACTGCGGACAGAACAAAAACAATTTTCAGCAGGGATTAAAACTGCAGACACGTCTTTGTAAAATGGCAGGGCACCAGAGCAAATCCACACAAACACATGGAGGAGATGCAGACTCCACACAGAAGCCACCCCAACCAAGAATCAAACCAGAAAACCTATAGCTGTGAGGCAACAATACTACCACTGCACCATCAAATACGCAAGGAATTAAACATTCAGAAACCCTTAAGTCTGAAATTCAAATGCCTGTCAATTTTATTTAACATTTTCTAATCAGGACAGTCTGACTTGGAACAAATAAACAATTTTCAGCAGAGGCCCAGGAAGAAATAATGCAGACATGTCTTTGTAACATGGGAGGACACAAAAGCAAACCCACACAAACACAGGGAGAAGATACAGACCCCACAAAGAAGGAACCCCAGCCAAGAACCAAACCCAAGAACCTGCAGCTGTGAGGCAACAATGCTACTACTACACCATCAAATATCAAGCACTGCAACATTTACAAACCACAGATATTATGAGGAACAGATCAGATCGAATATGAGGCAAAAATCTGAAATTTTTTTACAAATGGTGGTGGGTAGGGAACTCAAGTCTTTGACACCTGCATACAGGGTACAGGGTTCAAGCCTGAGGCATTCCCTACCACACCACCATAAGCACCTGGGGCATTTTCACACACACACACACACACACACACACTCCAGTAAAGCACAAGCACCATACACACACTCCAGTAAAGCACAAGCACCATACACACACTCCAGTAAAGCACAAGCACCATACACACACTCCAGTAAAGCACAAGCACCATACACACACTCCAGTAAAGCACAAGCACCATACACACACTCCAGTAAAGCACAAGCACCATACACACACTCCAGTAAAGCACAAGCACCATACACACACTCCAGTAAAGCACAAGCACCATACACACAAACTCCAGTAAAGCACAAGCACCATACACACACAAATAAACATTGTAAATTAAAAAGCACAAACTCCATACAAATAAACATTGTAAATTAAAAGGCACCTTACCTGAATACATCCAGCTAACGTACATCCTTCCCGCGCAATACTGAAGACCCGCGAGATCCCAATGCTCCATCCCGACGCCGACGAGATCCCTAATGCTCTGTCCCGAGTCCCTGCTGCTCCTCTTGCAGTCCGGATGCGACCCATAATCCTGGCGGGTCTGTGCACTGTAAAAGTGCACAGACGTCTCCTTGTGTCCCCCTATGGGGACGGCCGGACTGCCTTGAGCATGCGCATAGACCGACAGTAGTCGGGACTCGGTCTATGCGCGAAGTCCGCGAATTTTGAAAAATTAATTTTTTTTATTTTTCATTTTTCTTTCTTTCTTTTTTTATTTTTGAGGGGGCTGCAGTCCGGCAGCCCTATGCCACGAGCCGCCCCTGACCTCCATGTTTGTGGGTTTATGTGTTATCACCTTATTTTGTGTGTGAGGTGAGGTTTGCCTGAGAGGTGAAGCATGTGTGCTGACAACTCATTTGATGTCTAGTTTGTTTTTACATGACAGAATTGACTCCAATTCCACAGTGTATTTGCATCTCTCACATAGGGCATTAGTTTGCTTTAGAAGTAAATGGTTGTCAGTATACATGAAGCAATTGCTACATTGTCTCAAGATGCCCATATAAATGAAGCTGGCAGGAGAAATGATGGGAAACTGCCCATCCATTGCGGCAGGATTTTTCTGAATGTGGCATTTGGGAAGGAAGTGGGCTGGCTGTACTTAGCCACAAACAGCAAAAATGAAGCAGCAATTCAATTAAATACAGTTAACAAAGTGCAGTGTTAGCTTAAAATATACTTATTTTTCAGTTTTTTTTCCACTGGGTACCTTGGATTGCAGTGCAGATGCACTCTAGACCTCTGGCTCAAGTTGTGAAATGTTGAGCAGCTCCGGTTAACTACGAGCAAACCTGCACAAACATTAGGCTTATAGGCAAATGTAAAGAATTTTAACACAACTACCAATGGGAAAGCCCAAACTGAGCCTTTCTTCAGCAGTCCCTAACTCAGATGGGTCCTGAGCTACACACTTCTGCCACAAGGGTGCAGGGAAGCCCTCTTAATGTAAGATGGCAGGTCTAAGAGCACAGTGATACCAAACAGTCTAGAGTCAGCAGGTCTGAATCTAGCCTATGCTACGTAAGGCAAAGAAACACAACTGCTATATGAGAAGGAGTAAGGGAGAGTCACTTAAAGGTCAAAATGAGAGTATTTATTAGTATACTATCACATGACTTGCAGTGGTACCACCGTCTGCACAACCTGGCAGCTCTTTGAGCATCTGTGAACAGTGGGAAACTATGGAGAGCGTTTTCTATAGTGGATTTTAAACTGGAAAGTTTTGCTCATATGCAAGCATGGGAACTGCATTTGCTACATAACAGAAGTAAGAATTCCTGCAATATCAAGAATTCTTGGAACTAAGTTCACTAACCCTGAGAAATGCTCACAGTGCACAAAAATTCTGCAAAGCTTAGAAATATTTTAGCAGACTCACTCAGAACAGTTTTGCAGTATCAGAGGAGGTTAGGAAATATCAGAATATTGTTAAAACAACTTAAGAGGAGTACAGTAACAAAAAGATGGCGTTTCTTTAACAAGTGCAGGCTGAAAAACAGTGATAATACAAATAAATAAATGCAGCACAGAAGTGTTAAATATCACTGAAACAGTTAGAGCAAGTGCAAAAATATACTTATATCAGCTTAGTAGGCCAGATGATTTTAGAAGCAATCCAAATCTTGTAATCACAGGTGTCCAAGCCCCGCACAAGGAAGCTGTGAATAAATGACAAACTAGCTAGGAGACAGTGACAATAGCTCAGGATTAATCCTTAGGGCTTGGAACAGTGAGGCAGGGGATCAATGAGACAGTTTGGGGTCACTCACATTACTGGGGAAATGTCCATTTTCCCCAAGATCCAGTGAGGTGTTTCTAATATTGAAGTGTGTACAGGAGATGCAGCTCAATGACTGGACTGTGTTGGTGCTTTGTCCCCCAAAAAAGTGTTTTTGTATTTCTATTCAATACATTTTGATTTGAGGTAGTAATGTCACTTTTTTCAATAAGTATCTATTCTGATATGTCACTAGTGATAACTTATACTTTGTCTGGATTTACTTTTGTTTGGGTAGTTTTAGCATTACTGTGGAAGGGTTTAGTCAGCTAACCTAGACTCACAATTGTCTATTACTGTGAAATATAAATGTAACAAAATCAAATGAAATAAACTATCTTTTTCCGATCAAATTATATACTGTCATAAAAAGACAAACTTTGGGCCAAACAATTTTACCAGCCATGCAAATTGTAACTAATACAAATACTTTGCTGGGTGTGTAGCCATCTGGTCAGCACCAGCACCCCCCCACTCTGGATGATGACTGATGTATGGGTGGGTGTGTAGTTAACTGACAAGCACCGGGACCTTTTCTCTGCTCTGGCTGAAGACTGTTAGAAACCTGAGAGTAGATAAAGCTGAAAGCTCAGGAAATGTATCTACAGCACAGGTAGCAAGCAGCAACTAGAAGAACTATGACTCTGGCTAGTAAGCTTTTACACAATTTTTGTTAGTCCAGCATGAGTGGTATAAAGTAAAACAATTATTTACTGGCCTAACACAGCACAACACAGCTAAAAAAAAGCTCCATGTCTTACATATGCTGTTAGATACAGACTCTGAAACTTAGTCCAGAACATTTGGATACCCATTTTAGCAAATGCACTTCTAAACTACACTCCTGCTTGAATGTACAGTTTCTAAATGCTAATGCCATTGTGGCTGGAGTGTATAATATTGATCCAAATTAGAGCTGAACTGAAAACCTGGTAATGAAGTTTCACCTCTTTGTTTTAGGAAATTCTTGTATTATGCTAGTGAATGAATGGTTACTTATTTAGCACAACTAGTCCTTAAACCCTTTTCAACTATATTCTGGGTATGACATATCTGTATCTGTATCTATATATGTATATGTATAGTTGTTTCTATATCTATAGCTATATGTAGATATCTCTGCATATATATATATATATATATATATATATATATATATATATATATATATATATATATATATATATATATATATATATATATATATGTATATATATATATATATATATATATATATATATATATATGTGTGTGTGTGTGTGTGTGTGTGTGTGTGTGTGTGTGTGTGTGTGTGTGTGTGTGTGTGTGTGTGTGTGTGTATATATATATATATATATATATATATATATATATATACACATATATATATATATATATATATATATATATATATATATATATATATATACATATATATATATATATATATATATATATATATATATATATATATATATATATATATATATATATATATATATATATATATATATATATATACATATAGGATCATGGGAGGTTACTAGGCTAATGGCCCTGGGGCCCTTGCAGGCCTAGCCATGAGTTTATCCCAAAAAGAAACCTCAGTCAGCACCTGTCACCCCTGTCAGTGAGGGAGACAGGTGGAACCCTGGGGCAATTTTGTGGTTACCCATCCACTCATCAAGGTTGTGCTTGAAGATGGTCAGTGAGGTGCTCTGTTTGATGTGTATGGCAGAGAAGGGAAAGCCTCTGGGAGACAAACTTGTCACTCCAGCAGGTTTTGTTGATGTCACATATTAGATTCAGGCCTTTTGAGTGGGTAGTGCATGAGGAGTTAGACTTATGGATATGGACCATCTCTAGTAGGGCAAGGTCCAAGATTGCCTTGTAGGAGAGACACAGATCACCCCCTGAGCAATCTGTATAATACCGATAGAGTGATAGTGAGTTGAGCCTGTCTGCATAGGACAGGTGTTGGAGGCCATGGATTTTCTTTGTGAGATATTTCAGTGGCTTTCCAGTTGGTGCAGATGCTTGGAGAGGTACATCCCAAGTGGGGCGTTATACTCAATTATTGGTCTAATGTGGGAGGAGTGTAGAGAGGTAATAACCTTTTTTCTGGATTCAGTCCCTTTACTTATGAGATGAACCAAGTAAAAGGCTTTTCTGACCACTGCTGCTACATGATGGTTGAATGTGAGCTTGTTATCAACCTGAGTGCCCAGGTCTCTTACCACAGGTTGTGTGCTTAGGGGTTGCCGTTGATGTGGTAATTAGTAGGGGTCATGTTTTTGCCGAATGGTATGATAATACATTATTTTGCATTTAGCTTGATACCATGACTTTTGCACCAGTCAGTTGCTGTGAGACCTTCTTGCAGTATGTTAACATCATTTCAGGAGTCAATGACAGCACCCAACTTACAGTCATCTGCAAACTTGGTCAGCCACAGGCCTTTTGTCTCTGTCTGGACCTCTCTCTGAGAAATAGATGCCAAACAGTAGGGGTCCCAGGATAGATCCCTGGGGAACTCCACTAGTGGTACGTCTGCTATCAATTGTGGAGGTGCCTTATTTTGACTTTGAGGGTCCTGTCGGTGATCCAGTTGGCCACCTACCTGATGAGATAGGGATTTACTCCAAGTTGTGTTAGCTTTTTGACGATGCCCGAGTGGAGGGATTGTGTCAAAGGCCTTGGCCAAGTCAAGGTAACCTGTATGCACTGACTTTCCCTCATCAAGGGCCTTGGTGACAGTCTCAAAGAAGTCAACCAGGTTCAACAGGCAAGATCTGCCCTTGATGAATCTGAACTGGGTGGGGTCAAGTGCTTGGAGATCATTTCTGTCTTTGTTTATGAGATCCATAATAATACACTCCATGATTTTACAGATCAGACTTGTCAACTAATGGAGTGATAGTTTCCAGGGTCAGTATTGGCACCACCTTTGTGCAAGAGGATGACAATGGCAGTTCTACACTCTGCTGGAATGAAGCCTGTACTTAGGTTGTGGTTGAATATGGTGCTCAAGGGGGAAGCCAGTTCTTGCTGGAGATGGAGTAGAATACATCCCGGGATACTATCAGGTCCCATGGAAACTGTGTTCTTTGCCTTGGATAGGGCCTGTAACACTTGATCTATGGAGATGTGAGGTGCGGGACAAGTATCAGGGATGTGAAAAGGGTCTTTGGGAGGGACAGGGGGTGAAGTTTATGTTGAACCTATCTGCTAGCAGGTTGGCTAAGTCAACAGCATAAGTGTACGTGATATAAAGTACCAATTCAGAACAAACTGGGCTTTTCCACAGAGGTTCCTGATGTAACTGAAGAACACTTTATGGTTTCCCTTAGTTTTGGAGGCTAGTTTTGATTTATAATTGGCCTTGGAGGTTTTCACTAATGATCTAATTTGCTTGTTGAGGCTAAGGAGGCAGTTTTTCCAGTTTAGAATTTTTTTCCTTTTTACCCTTGGACAACAGTTTCTTCCTTTTGTTGTAAAGCCTGTTGATAGAGGATGTCCATCAAACAGGTTTGTGTTTCCTTGAGGAGCAGGTTTTAGTTCTGCTGGGTATGACTGAGTCCATGTAGTTGTACAGGTGCTTGTATACTGCATTGGCATACTGTTCAGCATAGCTGTCTGTATCCTCTGAAGGGGCGGTGGTGCGAAGCTACAGATACCTTCCCTTAGGAGGTTGTAGTCAGCTTTTGAGAAGTTTTTAGCTTGATTATGGCTGGGGGAAGGTTGGGGGGATAGAAACTTTGAATGAGACAGTCCGATGATCTGATCTCACCAGGGAAGAACATATTATGGGAGTGGTGCTGCAGTCACTTATGTTGGTGAGAACCAAGTCCAGAATGTCATCTCTCCTTGTGGAGGATAAGACGCACTGTTCTAGTGCATTAGAACTGATGAAGTCAAGGAATCATTGCGAGAGTGCATTACTGTAAGAATTGTTCACCCAGTCTATGGCGGGGTAGTCGAAGTCACCAAGGATCAGAGTGTTTGGAGGCACCTTGATGGAGTCAAGTAGATCCAGGTAAGAGGAGTGGGTGTCTTGAGTCATGGAGGTGGGTCTATAGCTGGCTATAATTTGGATGGGTGTCTTGCTAACTGTCAGTTGTACGTGGAGTAGTTTCAGTGCATCATGCTGGCAAACCAGTCTGGAGGTGTCCTGTCCTTAATGAAGATAGAGACTCCACTACTCTTAGTCTTCCCGACCTCATTTTGGGGTCGGAATGTGTGGAATGAGGTATAGTTTGATAAGGCAGGGGTGCTCACTGCTGCCCTGAACCAAGTTTCCATGACTGCACAGACTTCGGCATCTTCCAGTGTAAGGAGAGCCTCCAGTGAGTGCATTTTCAGGTTAAGGCTCCTAGCATTAAGCAGCATGACCTTCAATTTGCTTTTTGACAGATCTTTTATGTTGGAAGGTTTGTCTTTGGGCATTGCCTAAAAAAGGCACAATGGGGAGGCGAGAGCCTTGGCCAGGATCCGGAAACCCAGTGGTGACAAGTGAAGGCCATCGCTGGCAAAGCATCAAGGCCTGTTGACCATGTCATCCCAGGCAGATACTGGATCCCCTTGGAATGACACCTGAAACTAAGCCAATTGTTGAAGTCAATTATGTTTTGTTTGTACTGTGGTATCATTCTTGGTGAAGGTAGGCTGCTGATTAGGGTTAGGATAATACCTGCCTGGGACACATACTCTGAGAGTTCAATCATATCTCTCTTCATATAGTCCAGGGAGGTACATCTCAAGTCATTCACACCAACATGGACAATGACAGAGTCTAACTTGGACTTGTTGTGGAGAGATATATGTGCGTGCATGATTTGGTGAATTCTGGCAGCAGACAGACAACGTACCGTGACCTTCTTCTTGTCGAGCCTGGTGAGGGGGGCGTCAGTGTGTCTCACAACTGAGTCACCGATGACTAGTATGTTTGGTTTATTGTTATGTCTTGTTGGCTGTGATGGTTTATTGTTTTGCCTTATGAGCTGTGTTTGTGAGACACTGGTGTGCTGTCTGCTGTGTGTGCTGTGTTTGGTGTTGTGTGTGAAATGTTTATGAGTGTGTTTTGGAGGTGTCTGCTGTTTAGGTAAGTTTTTATTGAGGATATTTGCATAGGTGTGTGTGTGTGTGTGTGTGTGTGTGTGTGTGTGTGTGTGTGTGTGTGTGTGTGTGTGTGTGTGTGTGTGTTGTACTTGGCTATGTGATGTGAGTGGTGTGGTGTTTTGTGCTGGCAATCTCCTCTTTGTCAGGAGTGCTGACTGTGGAGTGAGAGACCATGGATTCCAGATTACCAATGTACATGCATTTCTTGCAGGTGCAAGACTTATGTGCTAGGAGAAGAGGGTTGACAGTAAACATGAGGCAGTTGCTACACTGTCTCAGTATGCCCATGTCGACCAAGCTGGCAGGAGAAACTGATGGGAATTGTCCAGACATGGTGTTCCGAATGCTTGGCGGACTTATGGAGAAAGGGTTTTGACAAGGCTTTGTCCACAAGAGTGTAGACCACAAGAACCTTCTTAAATGTAAAGTAACTGGCCTGAAACACAAGTGTTAAAACCAAAGGTAAAATGCTTAGAATAACAGATAAATTTAATCAGGCTACTAACAAGCAGTAATAAATGCAGCAGAATAAAAGCACTTGAACACTTAAGAGCACACAGCAAAAATAAGGTAATAACGTATGAAGAACACAATGACAGTATATATATATATATATATATATATATATATATATATATATATATATGTGTGTGTGTGTGTGTGTGTGTGTGTGTGTGTGTGTGTGTGTATTTATAATATTTTACATATATATATATATATGAGAGAGAGAGACAGAGAGAGAGAGTTAGTTTAGAATAACCTAGCAATCAACATGTTTTTGGGATGTTGAAAGAAACCCAATTATCCAGGAAAAACCCACACAGACATAAGAAAAACATGCAAAATCCATGGAAACAAGGACAACATCTCAGGATTAAACCATAGAGCTTGAAACAGTGAGGCAGAGATCTTGACATCTAAGCAACAGTGCTAGGAATAGATTAGCAAAATAAGTAAGTTTGAATAGCTCTTTGCTAATATAGCATGTGGAAAGAGAGGATGTATTGCTTTACATGGTTACTGGAAACAAAAGGTAGAAAAGGGGAACCTGCACTTTGGCAGTGAAGCAGTGTTCATAGTTAACTACATTGCGTGCCTTTCTAAGAACAGTAATGCTTCCAGGTTCAATAAGTTTCTTACAAGTAGAAATGAAGTGGTTGCCTTCAATTTAACAGAAGCATTTTTTTCTATCATAATGACAGGTTCATAACCCACAGACTGCCCATGTTCTGGAATAGACTTTCCATACATGTCAATCAGAGCACGTCACTGGCCCTCTTCAAGAGAAATCTTGATGAGTGGATGGGAAATAGAAAGTTCACCCCAGAGATCACTGCAGTGGCTCTACTTGATAGAGGCACTGGGAACTGATGTCAGGTAGCACAATGCCAGGGCACTTCTATGGGCTAAGCTTGTAAAGGTTCCAGGGGCATTAGCCTAGTACACACCTATGAACCTATAAACCTATGAACAGGGTGGCTATGGTGATGCAGCGGTTAGTTTTTTGCCTGACAGCAAAAAGTTCTCCGGTTTGATTCTCAGCTGGGGTGCCTTCTATGCAGAGTCTGCATGTCCTCCATGCTATCGCTTGGGTTTCCTGTGGGTGCTCCAGTTCCCTCCCACTTTCCAAAGACATACAGTAGGTGGCTTGGATAATCTAAATTGGCTGTGTGTGTAAGTGAGTGGTATGTATGAACTACCGTGGCAGGGCTAGCCACCCGGAGGTGTAAACCTCAGCTCGAGATGAATGCCATTGTTGAAAGTGACACCCCGACCCTATGTGCAAAATGGGGAAAAGGGGATCAGGATGGATAGATGGAATGAACACAAACCATTTAAGTGTCAACTGCTGAGATGCCTATATACCAAGAAAAAGAGACTGATACAGGCTAACATGACCTACATCTGCAAGTGAGTGAACATCACAGTACCTTGTAACACAACACAGACGACAGCATGAGCTTCAACAACCAATTTATATGTATGCCACAACACATGATATGTGTGACTGTGCATCCCTTGGTGTGTGATACATATAACAACACTCTCTATGGCAGTATGTGATGGTATCATCATCATTACCAACTGGTAATGCTGGGAATATGCAAACAAGAAGTCAAGCAGGAAGGATTATTTCATCTATGATCAGTGTAAAGGGGTCCTCACCAGGCGTGAAGATATGTCCTAACAATCATATAATGACCGCTTTGGTCAGCATGGTACTCTGCAGGTGTAGTGTTTGTACAAACTGGTCTATAGCTGGGACATCCACATGCTGATGGATTTTCAGTACAGCGCAGTATATAAGTATACAAAACATATACAAAAAGCTGTTGCATGAGGTTGTATGAAGTCTGACCAGAAATGTGCCAAATGAAGATGTCAAGTCAATCACATTAGTGCTGTTGCAGACTGTAATGACTAGCACACAGGTGACACTGCAGGGTGTACACATTAATGACATGGTCACTGATGACCATACAGCAACCTAGTCATTGTCATTTGTGCTACTGCTCAGGACGTGCATTGTGTAGGCACAGCAGAGAGTTGTGATGACTGTTTGAATCTGTGTGTGTGTGTGTGTGTGTGTGTGTGAGTACACGCGCGCTCTCGCGTGCGCTTGTGTGTGTGTGTGTGTGTGTGTGTGTGTGTGTGTGTGTGTGTGTGCGCGTGTGTGAGAGCGCACGCGCAAGTGTGTTTGTGTGTGTGTGTATGTGAGAGCGCATGCGCGCGTGTGTTTGTGTGTTTGTGTGTGTGTGTGTGTGTGTGTGTGTGTGTGTGTGTGTGTGTGTGCGTGCATGTGTGTGTGTCTGTGTGTGTGTGTCTCTCTCTCTGTCTGTGTGTCTGTGTGAGTGGCATTCATGTGTTCATTTTTTTTCTGTATAGGGGTGTTACATTACATATTTTGCATATCCTAGCACGGTTGGCTCATATTACACAGCAGATGTGTTTTCCTGGGCATTATATATTTCCCAAGACTCATTTACTGTACTTTGCTGCAGCTGGACAAAATCAAAGCTCATCATTCTATTGCATGCTGTTACTTTAAGCTGCCTTTGTTTCTTACACTTATCTAATAGCATGCTAAAGCTCTCTAATGCTGAGATTTATGTCAGAAATGATTTTGGTTGTTTTATTTTTCCTATTTCAAATCATTTAGCTGAATTACTGGTTGATGAAAATGGCTTAATAAAAGATAGAAACAAGTCTTCAAACAAAATCAGACCATGCAATGCTTTAAATACTAAACTCAGCATACATTTTAAACAACATATAGTGACAAGACCTATTTTGGAAATTCTGTTTCATAGTGCAGACCCATGGAAAACTACACCTTTCTTTATAAATGGCTTGTGTTGAATTTAGATTTGAAAATATCTGATTTGGGGTAATAGAAAAACTTACTGTCACATTCAATTATTGTATAAATCAAAGCTGTATTGCATTATTTTCATTTTCAGACTTAGGCTTTTTAATATTAAACACAGTATCATGTTAACATATGGTATTACATTGTCTGGTTGGTTTTCATTTGTCTGACTAGTATTTTAATATCCATGTTTCATCCAGTCTTACTTTCATTAAATAGTGCACCAGTCAACTGTTGTTTTTTGGCCATAGGACTGACATTTCCCTTTGGTCACAGATGTGCAACCATGGAATTAGTATACATAAATAAGGGGATTTATGGGGGAGAAGCCACCCACATAAGTGCTCCTTTCAATTGTATGTAGTTTTTCTGATCAAGATAACCACTTTATCTCAGGCAGTAGAGTTAATTTGATGTGTTTGTCTAATTTTTCTTACTTTAGCTGTTCTGAATGTTTCATTGCTATATGATAGCATAGAGAGATGGAAGTGGTCATTTTAGCTTGTATTGCTATACATATTGCAATAGCCTGATGTCTGAAGTATTTTTTGATTGTAGTATGCTTGGTGTGTGATCAATGCTTTGTGTTTATACACAAATATATACTTAGATATATGTAATTGTTTTGATGTTCGAATTGTTCGGCAATTAAAAAAAAATGCCTTATAATGTCTGCATTTACTTGAGTTTGTATTCTACCTGTATAATTGTATCATTTTTTATCAGTGCTGTACATCAGTTAACATATTCAAACAAACAAACAAGAAAACAAACAAATGCCTCATTCCCTTTCTAGACAGTATGTTGTGAGGTGTTTGAAATTCTAAAACTAATAAATTCTTGATTTTTGTGTTTCATCATACCAGTATCCTCTCTGAGCTTCAGACACATATATATAACTATAAAAAGGCATGCTAAACAGCATCAAGGCACAGTCTTACCTAGTTTCATGACTCACAGCCATCCATCACTGGAGAATGTTCAGGTACTTATATTAGCCATGTGTAGGAAATGGCAAAGTAGCATCCCATATGGGGAGTGCACTCAGATGCACATGCAGGACTTTACTATCCTGTTTCTAGAAGGGTTGCTCAGTGCATTAAGATGGACTGATTCATCGACTGCTGTAATGCTACAGGCAGTATTAAGCCTGCAACAAGTAGCGCTGCAGCCGTTTGCTGCTTAATATCGCATGGAAGTGCAGCAGTCTGGAGATGCAATTAATGTAAATGAGTCATTTACTCCGCCATGGTACCTTTCATTGGCAGTAAAATAGTGATGAAGGAGAATAATGATTCAAAGGTAAGCTCCTATACAGTGTTTCTGAGAACAGCAAAAAGAGCTAAATGTGGTAGCTTTATTGTACACATTCAGTGCAGGAGTGTCTTAAGTAGCATCCCAGCAAATAAATACTGCAGACTGTAGTGTGTGTGTGTGTGTGTGTGTGTGTGTGTGTGTGTGTGTGTGTGTGTGTGTGTGTGTGTGTGTGTGTGTGTATGCATGACTGTGTGTGTATGTGTGTGTGTGTGTGTGTGTGTGTGTGTGTATGTGTGTGTGTGTGTGTGTGTGTGTGTGTGTGTGTGTGTGTGTGTGTGTGTGTGTGTGTGTGTGTGTGTGTGTGTGTGTGTGTGTGTGTGTGTGTGTGCATATGCATGACTGTGAATGTATCGATGTGTGTGTGTGCGTGTGTGTGTGTGTGTGTGTGTGCATATGCATGACTGTGAATGTATCGATGTGTGTGTGTGTGTGTGTGTGTGTGTGTGTGTGTGTGTGTGTGTGTGTGTGTGTATGACTGTGATTGTATCAGCTTGTGTGTGTGTGTGTGTGTGTGTGTGTGTGTGTGTGTGTGTGTGTGTGTGTGTGCGTGTGTGTGTGTGTGTGCGTGTGTGTGTTTGTGTAAGTATGAAGTATCAGCGTATATGTGTGAATGTGTGTGTGCGTGTATAACTGTGAATGTGTCAGTTTGTGTGTGTGTGTGTGTGTGTGTGTGTGTGTGTGTGTGTGTGTGTGTGTGTGTGTATGTGGGCGTGTGTGTATATGATTGTTATTGCATTTGTTTTGATTGTATTAGTTTGTGTGTGTGTGTGTGTGTGTGTGTGTGTGTGTGTGTGTAAGTATGAAGTATCAGCTTATATGTGTGTGCATGTGTGTGTGTGTGTGTGTGTGTGTGTGTGTGTGTGTGTGTGTGTGTGTAGGTGTGTGAGTGTGTGTATATGATTGTGATTGTATTCGTTTGTTTGTGATTGTATTAGTGTGTGTGTGTCTAAGTATGACTGTATCAGCATATATGTGTGTGCGTGTGTGTGTATGATTGTGGCTGTATCAGCTTGTATATGTATGTGTGTTTGTGTGTCTGTGTCTGTGTGTGTCTGAGTGTACATGTGTGTATGTGTAACTGTGACTGTATGAGATTATGTGTGTGTGTGTGTGTGTGTGTGTGTGTGTGTGTGTGTGTGTGTGTGTGTGTGTGTATGTGTGAGTCTGTGTATATGGTTGTGATTGTATTTGTTTGTTTGTTATTGTATTAGTGTGTGTGTGTGTGTGTGTGTGTGTGTGTGTCTAAGTATGACTGTATCAGCATATATGTGTGTGTGCGTGTGTGTATGACTGTGACTGTATCAGCTTGTATATGTATGTGTGTTTGTGTGTCTGTGTCTGTGTGTGTCTGCGTGTACATGTGTGTATGTGTAACTGTGACTGTATCAGATAATATGTGTGTGTGTGTGTGTGTGTGTGTGTGCATGCATGTGTGTGTGTTTGTATGTATGATTGTGATTGTATCAGTTTATGAGAGTGTTTCTCTGTGTGCCTGTGTGTGTCCATGTTTGTGAGTGTAGGTGCTTGTGCAACAGTATAACTTGAGTTGCCAAGGGGAACACTTAATGCTGTTAATCCAACTATGTTAACTGTGTGATTCAGAGACTTTCATACAACTAGATAATAAGCATTTGCTTAGTGAGACTCTTGCATGTTTCTAAATCACTAGTTAGATACCTGTTATGATCAGAGCACAACAGCTGTGCACTATTAGTATTAAAGAGATCACTTTATTGTTTCAAAATGTTTGTCTGATTCTCATTTGTTAAAACACAGTTGATAAGTGTTTCAGAAAATTTACAGGCAACACTCTAAATTGCATTTGCAAAGGTCTGAAGCTGTATCTTCATGCCTTTCATTGCTTTGCTTTACAGGTTCACCCTGTTTCTAATTCATGAATATTTTGAAAAGGCAATATAAACGTTGAAAAATGTGTACTTAGGTTTTATACTGCATTTGTCAAATTTATATCTGTAACATTTCCATATCTGGCTTGCTCTCTTCCTACCTCTTCAGCTCTGATTTTCACAGTTGCTTCCTTCCTGCTTGTAATTTTCAGAGCTGTTTCACACTGCTGACCTGGGCCTGCCCACTCTGTCCCCCCTTGCTCTGCTTGGGCTCACTCTGCTTCCCTACCCTACCTCCATTCCCAACCACCTCATTATAATTTCCTTTATACCATCCACTCCCTCCCCTTCCTTCCCCAAAATTTACTGACAAACTACTTCCTGTCAGACTCCAAATACATCACTTCCTTCCCCTACTGTTACACTGTGTCTATAACCCCTACACCCTCCATCAAAAATGAAACACCTTATCATTACCACCTCACTCCTACTTCTTCTCTCTGTTCTAACCTTTTATCTTCCTTATTCTCTTTTATGCTCTCCTACACCTTTGACACTCATTCTACAGCTTCCTACTTTCATATCTCCCCAGCTCTTTTCAACCTCTCCACCTCTTCTCTTCATAAACTGTCTATATTGCAAATCCACCCTCCTACCTACCAATCTAATCCCAAGTCACACAAACTACATCTATGTACTAGTGTATTCCCTCTTCCCACTAATAACTTACTCGTATCTGGGGATGTCCACCCCAATCCTGGTTCCTTCCCCCTCTCCCCTCAATCAACCCCCCCTTATCTTCTACCTCCCTTCCTTCCCCAAACACCTCTCACCATACGCAGCCTCTTACACTAACCTCATCCATATCCAAGCACCTGGGCATATACTCTCTAAATATTCAAAGCCTAACCAACAAAATCACCAATTTCCATGCCTGGATAGCACATACAAACCCTCACATCCTTTCCTCATCTGAAACCTGGCTTAAGCCACATATCACTAACATTGAAATTCTCCCACCAGGCTATAATATCTATTGCTTTGATAGATTGCCTAAAAAGGAGGTGGTGCAGTCATCCTCCACTCCATTAGCCTCAATCTCTCACCTTTCCCCACATCCATCCCTGACTTTCACCCAGCTGAACTCATCATCCTTAATTGCCACTTTAACCCTCACAATAAATTAGTTGTTGCTGCCATCTATGTCCCTCCTGGAAACAATTCATCCACTTTAGAGAATATCTTATCCTGATTTTCCCACAATATTCCCTCTGAAACCCTTATCTAATGTGATGTTAACCTAGACTGATCTAAACATAAAAGTGACTCTCCACAACTCAGCATCAACCTGCATGGTTTCCATTAACTGATATCTTCACCTACCCGCCTCCATAAAAACTCATCTTCCGGCTCCATAATTGACTGGATACTCACCAACTACTGTCACCACTACCACAACCCTCTACCCTACCACACCAACTTAGTGACCACCTCCCCAGCTCGGTCCTTAGATACACCATCCAACCCCCCAAATCCCACCTTTACAGAGATTGCCAAAAACTCTCTAATTTTAATGTAGTCCAATTCAACTCTATTCTATCAACCATTGACTTCCATCCTTAAGCAAATCCCTCTCAACGACACAGTTACTAGGTTCAATAGCATCTTCTGAATATCCTGAACTCCCTTGCTCCCTCTAGGAAGGTTAGAATAAAACCCAATTATGCTCCCTGGCTCTCAAAAGAAACTAAGTCCCTTATGCTAAAAAGAGATAGTGCTTGGAAAGCCTGGATCAAAACAAAGGGATTCCCTCTACTACATAATTATATACACCTCAGAAACCTTACAGAAAAACAAACCAATAATGACAAAAAGTCCTTTTATATCTCTGCCCAATTCAATAACAAATCCAACCCTTGCAAGTTCTGGTATACTATTAACAGAATTCCCTCTCTGGAAACTGCTACTCTTCTCAGTAAACAATTTATTGAAACCATTCAAACACTCATACCTTCCAACTGTAATACAACGGCTCTGCCTACCCCTCCCAGTCCTCATAGACAACTATTCTCTTTACATCTGGTTCCTACTTCTTACATCAGATCTCTTCTTCACAAACTCAAACCCTGCTCTCCCTCCACTGACAATCTACCTCCTACCTTCCTCAAACTTGCTGCTGACTCCATTGCCTATCCAGTATATATACTAATCAATAGATCTATTCAGGAATCCACCATCCCTACCCTATGGAAATCCTTTATCACTATTCCCCGGCATAAAGGTGGAAACTCTACAGACCCATTTAACTACCGACCTATAGCTATTCTATCTCCCCTCTCTAAGAGTCTTGAAAAATGTATCCACTCACAACTACACAACCTCCAACATAACCTCCTTACTCCCACTCAGCATGGTTTCCGTCCCAACCACAGCACAACAACTGCCCTCTTATCCTTTACACATACCATTGCCGAGGCCCTAGACAATAACAAACTCATATCATGTCTCTTCCTTGACCTTTTCAAAGCCTTCGATACAATCTCCTATGCCTTACTGCTATCTAAACTTGCAGATCTCAATCTATCTTCTTCCTCTCTTGCCTGGTTCTCCAGTTACTTATGCTGCAGGCAGCAATCTGTTAAATGGATCTCTTACACTTCTCCATTCATACCTGTCCCAACCAGGGTACCACAAGGTTCCATCCTGGGTCCCCTCGTATTTAATGTCTTTACCAATAATCTCTGTACTTCTTGTAAGCAATCCTCCCTCATCCAGTATGCAGACACCTCGACTCTCATCTCCATCTCAGACAATATCTCCAATCTCCACACTCTTACTCAACAGGCGTTTTTATCCACTGAACAGTAGTTGTCCAGGAATCTACTCATTCTCAACCCTACAAAGACCAAACTCTTATTATTTTTCCCTGATCTCTCTCTCACCTCAAATCCACCTTTTGTATTACTTCCTCTAATAACACTGTCATCCAATCTGAAGCTCACACTAAACTCCTTGGGGTCATCATAGATGATGAACTCAAAGTACACTTGCAAATCCTCCAAAGCATAAAAAAGACTCACCAGAAACTTGGTTTACTGTATTGCAACAAAAATTTCTAACTACAAATGCCAGCCTCTCCCTTGCACAAACTCTTCTCCTCCCCTCCCTTCTATATGCTACGCCAGTACTCACCAACATCCAAACTATTACTTTAAACAAACTCCAACAAATTTACCACAAGATAGCTATATTTATCACAAACTCTCCATACAATATAAATCACGACCTTGTCCTAAATACTCTCCACTGGTTAGAATTCCCCCATCCTCTACTGCTGTTCAGCTTCAAATGTTACACTTCATTCTTTACAAACCTTCATCCTGCCAAGCTCTCTCTTCCTTCATCTCTATCTACACTCCTCCGCAGACTCTCCGTACCTTTAATCAGCAACTACTACAAATCTACCAACCCAGAAAAAATAGCTGGCAAACTCCTATATAAACATTCCATCGTCCAAGCCTGGAACAAACTCCCAAGAGACATTTGTTCCATCATTCACCCATCCCACTTTAAAAAAACCTCAAACTTCATCTACTCAACTCCAAAATATGTCCTTGTCAAGCCCCTACTTAAGCTCCCCACAACCCTACTATATACTTTTTCAGTCCCTCCACATACAGCTAAGTACCCCGTTATTGTGGATACTTATTAAATCCCACAATCAATAATGTTGGACTTAATTCTTTTTGTAAATATGTAAATATATTTTTTAGTCTGTAAAATATTGATATGTATATATCATGTGTTTGCATTTCTGCTTTGTCTCTTTAACGTTTCTTGTATAACTGCTTTTGACCATATTTTTGACTCAAATGTTTGATTCTCTGTAAACTGTGGGTTTTTTTAGCTTTTCTCCTTGGGTCTTTACTGAAAATGGGCTACAAGCACAGCTGGACCAACCCAGTTAACAAATGTCAATAAATAAATAAAGTAATTTGGAACGGACCATATAGAGCATGGAGCACTCTTACTAACCTGTCAAAGTTTAAGCAGTGGTATAACACCAAATGCTTAAGTAAAGTTTGCTTTTTGTTTTTTAATGGACTATCTACATTTGTATCTATGTCTGCATTTGTCTACATCTGTCTATCCATCTCTCTATCTATTCAGGGATGGAGAGAGAGATTTGCAGACTAATGATGATTCAGAACAGTGGAAAAGTAACAAATTATTTATTACATATATTTAACTAGTTATATCTGTGTTTTATATATAACCAAGATCCTGTCCTCCAAAAAAGGAAGCAAGTCTGGTGATCCCCTGCTATTAACAAACTCTACAACAGAAGGAAAAACCTCTTGCAGAAAAGGGTAAAGTCCCAAGACTGAAAAAACTCCCTTGAAAGTCTCAGAAAAAAACTGAGATCCCTCATCAAATCCTCCAAAGCTAGGTATGAAAACAAAACTGCTACAGATGCTAAAGATAGCCACAAGGCATTTTTTAGCTATGTCAAGAATCTGCATAACAATACGCAGATGTGCTCTGAGCTAATGCACAACGGCATCACTTATACTGAACCAACAGATAATGCCAATATCTTGGCTGACAGATTTAGTGAAAACTTTATCCCCCCTTCACCCCCTAAAGGGCCCATCTCAATACCCGAGGAATGCCAAATCCCTAATATCATGGCTGCACAGGTAGGAGCTGCACTATCCAAAGCCAGCTTCCATGGGACTTGATAATGTACCTAGCTATATTCTACATGAATTACAAAGAGAACTAGCACCACATCTGAGTGCCTTGCTCAACCACAGCCTCACTTTAGGCTTTGTTACCACCGAATGGTGCACCGCTACAGTCATTCCACTCCACAAAGGGGGAGCGACTACTGACCCTGGAAACTACTGCCCCATCAGCCTGATGAGCCTGATCTGGAAGGCCAAGGAGTGCATCATTATAGACCTCATAAACAGTGATATAGGGAACCTTCAAACCCTGGACCCTCGCAGTTTGGGTTTGTGAAGGGCAGATCATGTCTGTTCAACCTGATAGACTTCTTTGAATTTGTCACCAGAGTGGTCGATGAAGGCAAGGTAGTCCATACAGCCTACCTCGATCTAGCCAAGGCCTTCAACACCATCCCCCCCACTCAGGGATCATTGACAGAATCACTAACCTAGGCATAACCTTCTATGTCATAAGATGGGTTGCCAACTGGCTCATGGAAAGAACCCACATGGTTAAAGTAGCAGACTCCAAATCCAACTACTGGGCAGTTACAAGTAGAGCCCCATAGGAATCTATCCTGGGTTCTCTCCTGTTTGGTATCTAGTTTCCTGAAGTTCAGGCCAACACAAAGGGACTCTGGTTAACCAAATTCACGGATGACTGCAAACTGGGAGCTATTATTGACTCTCAAGCTTATGTAGACATCCTACAAAAAGGCCTCACAGACACAAATGACTGGTGCCAGAACCATGGTCTTAAGATTAATGCTAAAAAGTTTATCGTCATCCCCTTCGGGAAAAACATGGTGCCCACGAACTACAATATTGATGGTAGCCCCCTCAACTCCCAAAGTGTAATAAGAGATCTAGGGACACAGGTAGATAGCAACCTCTCCTTTGACAACCATGTTGCCACTGTAGTTAGAAAGTCCTTCTATGTGGCATACCTCATTACAAAAGGTTTCTCATCCAGAAAGTCATAATCCCTCTCTACTCATCCCTCATTAGACCCATTATTGAGTACAATGCCCCATTTGGCATGTACCTCACTAGACACCTACAACAACTGGAGAGGCCACAAAAATTCCTCACAAAGAGGATCCTAGGACTCAAACACATGCCCTATACAGACAGACTCAAAAAACTCCAGCTTTACTCTGCCTCATATCACCTACTTAGAGGCGATCTCTGCTTGGCATTCAAAGCCATGTCTGACCCAGTGTTGCTAGATATGCTTCATCTGAAAAGTCTCAATCCCTCCACACCACACGTTCCAAAGACCTCAACCTCATCACCACATTAAACAGAACCTGCTGGAGGGACAGTTTCCGAACCCAGGGACTACCCATACTCTGGAATAAACTCCCCATTCATGTCAAGCAGAGCACTTCACTAGCTCTCTTCAAGAAAAATCTTGACAAGTGGATGGGAAACAGGAAATTCACCCTGGAGATCACTTCAACAGCCTTGCTTGATAGGGGCACAGGGAACTAACGTCTGGCAACAGGACAACTGGGAATATTCTTGGGCTAGACTTGCGTTGGCTCTAGGGCCATTAGCCTAGTACTCAGCTATGAACCTATATCTATAGCTATATCTATCTATCTATAGATATATATATATATATATATATATATATATATATATATATATATATATATATATATATATGTATGTATGTATAGGATATAAACATATATACATATATATATATATATATATATATATATATATATATATATATATATATATATATATATATATATATATATATATATATATATATATATATATATCCTAAACCTGATAGACTTCTTTGAAGTGGTCACCAAAGCCGTAGATGAGGGTAAGGTGGTTCACACAGCCTATCTACATCTCACCAAGGCTTTCGACACCATCCCTCACTCTGGAATTATAGATAAACTCACTAAACTAGGTATAAATCCCCATGTCACAAGATAGGTTGCCAACTGGCTCACTGACAGAACCCACATTATGAAAGTAGCAGACTCCAAATCCGACTTCAGACCAGTGACAAGTGGAGTACAACAGGGTTCAGTCCTGGGTCTTCTCCTGTTTTGTATCTACTTTTCTGAAGTACAGGCTAACACAGAATGTCTTTGGCTAATGAAGTTCGCAGATAACTGCAAACTAGGAGCCATAATCGAAACTCCTAACAATGTGGACATCCTACAAAAGGGCCTCACTGAGACAGATGCCTGGTGTCAAAGCTATTGCCTCAAGCTCAATGCCAAGAAGTGCATTGTCATCCCTTTTGGTAAAAACTCTGTACCCATGAACTACCACATAGGCGGTAGTCTACTTAACACCGAAAGTGTGATGAAAGACCTTGGGACACAGGTGGACAGTAGTCTCTCCTTTGATAATCACATTGCCACAGTAGTCAGAAAATCCTTCTACATGGCACACCTCATCAGAAAAGGTTTCTCCTCCAGGAAAAAAGAGATCATTGTTCCCCTCTACTCGTCACTTATTAGACCTGTTATAGAATACAACGCCCCTTTTGGTATGTACCTCACAAGACATCTACAACAACTGGAAAGGCCGCAGAAATACCTCAGAAAGAGGATTACTGGCCTCAAACAGATGCCCTACACAGACCGTCTCAAAAAACTCCAGCTTTACTCTGTTGCATATTGCCTACTCAGACGCGATCTCTGCCTAACATACAAAGCTATGTCAAACCCAGAGCTGTTGGACATGCTCCATTTAAAGAAATCCCAATCCCTCCAAGTTACACGCTCTGGGGACCTAAACCTTGTCACCACAATAAACAGAACATGCTGGAGGGATAGATTCCTGTCCCAGGAACTTCCCATACTCTAGAACAAACTACCTATCTATATCAAACAAAGCTCCTCATTAACATTCTTCAAGAAAAATCTTGATGATTGGATGGGAGATAGGAAATTCACCCCGGGGATCACTTCTGTGGCTCTGCTCGACAGGGGCACAGGAATTTTTTTTTTTTTGGGTGGCGAAAGCCAGGGTACCTTTTTGGTTAGGCATATACAGGCCTTAGGGCCAATAGCCTAGTACCTACCTATGAATCTATGAACATATATGTGTATATATATATATATATATATATATATATATATATATATATATATATATATATATATATATATATATACACACACACACACACACACACACACACACACACACACACACACACACACACACACACACACACACACACACACACACATATATTTATTCAATGTATTTGAACATACAGGAAAGAAACTTGTTTTAGCAAACTGCCTGCTCATTGTAGGATGTTGGTATTTACTTTGGCAGATTGCTGTACACAGACAGGAGAGGAATTTTGCCCTTTTTCCATTGTTTTACGATTTTGGATTTGGTATATATAATTAGCAGTGGTCGTGCAGGGGGCTTACTCCCACCAGTATAAAATATTTTGTTTTTTATGGTAGTTTGGCCATTTCTAGTTGATGCAGTGTATGCCAATGTAGTGGGTCAGCGATATTGTGAAATATTGTATATTTATTTATTTGACATTTGTTTACTGGGAAAGTCCAACTGGGCCAAAAAGTGCCCATACTGAGTGGAGACCAGGGGAGAAAAGCTCGACAATCAGAATATTTCAAAAATCAAGTACATATATTTCCATTTGCAAAGTATCATGTTACATTACAAAACAGCAAGTACAAATATTTTAAATCACAAAGTATTATGTTACACTACAAAACATGAGTGAAATGAACAAAAAATGTTTTAATGAGAAAAACAGAGAACATATTTTTCATAGAAAACAATAATATGAGTTGAAGAGAATATGTGAGGAAACATTCGGTGGTCGTATTATTTGTTCCATCGATTAGTATGTGGTAAATGAGACCTGAGACAATTCTAATAATATATTTAAAGAGATATCAGAGATTACATAATTAGAGACAGTGAGGTGACGTCTTCGTATGAGAGAGGGGTTCATGTTATGGTTACAGAAGGAAGACGGATGGAGAGAAGGAGATTAAACGAAGAGTGCAGGACAGGTGTCTTCAGGTAGCTCAGGTGAGTAGGGAGGAGACAGGTAGAGGAAAGGTGACATTAAATAAGGTAAGGGATTGGGGAAGATGAAAAGGAGTGGAGAAGGAGGCTGGAGAGGTTTGTGAAGTGTGATCTAGGTTATAGGAGGGTGAGTGAATTATAGTGAGTAAGTTCAGCCAGGACTGACACAGCAGCAGCTCCAGGATTTTGTTAGGTATTCTTTTTGGAGCATTTAAAGGTGGGTAGCAGTTCTGATCAGAGGTAAGGAGTTCCATTTCTTTGCTACTGAGTACTAGTATAGGCTTTGTTCACTGGATGTATTCGGTTTATTTGTGATGAGAAGTTGCTCATCTTTGGGTCTAAGAGTCCTTTTAGGGAAATACATGTTGATTAAAGTGGTAAGAGCTGGGCAGGCTAATGGTTTGTGTATGATTGTATGTACTGTTATAAGTTAAATGCAGGAAAGGTGGAGAGGGAGTTCCAGCCAGCTAAGGCTATGCAGAGCTTTACAATTAGTAGCAAACTTCGCAGTTTTGTTGTGGGAGCTTTCAAGTTTTTTTTTTTTTGTGGAAGGCTGTAAATTAGTTAGAATTGGTGCTCCACAGAGTAGGGATGCAGAAGGTAGATTTTGACTAGAGTAATTTTTGTGTGTGTGCTCAGAAAATGATTGTTTCTGTATAGCATGCCTAGTTTTTGATGGGTTTTCTTGATATTGGTTTGAATGTGGAGGTGAAATTTAAGATAATCTTCTATTATGACCAGGGCCGGTGTTAGCATAACTCAGTTAAGCCAGAGCCACCACAAGCCATTGGGTTATGCATGTTTTGAAATACATTTAGAGCATTTTCCCAACCTTTTAATCCAGGTTGTACCAAAGGCATAATGTTAAAAGATGACAAAATAGTGACTCACAATAAACTAACAAGCCAATTATTGTCTGGCTATATACAGGTCCTATCTTGGAACTGCCTTCCTCCCTAACCCCCCAAAAAAGACTGCCTATGCATCCTTCTGGTGTTAGACCAGGATGAAAGCAGAGGTTCAAATTTCTACAGTCATGTATTTCAAGTGAATGCTGACATACATATACATAGCATGCCTCCTCATTCCTCAACCTAAACTGTCAAAGGCAGCTACCTGCATACATGTCTGAAGTGTGATTGTGAGGAAAGTGAAAAACAATAACACCTTTGTTGCTCCTAGACAGTACACTGCCCCTGCATGCACTATAGTAACCTTCTTTGTACACCTCTGAGGTCTGTCAAAAAAGCAAAAGAAAAGAATGAACACACTGTCCTCAGCCGAAACACAAGGTATAGTAACCTCATGTGCACACCTCTAAGATTTGACTGTGATGGCAATTAAAGAAATAATAACCATACACTCCATGCCCCGCTCCCACAAACATACATATACACACACACACACACACACACACACACACACACACACACACACACACACACACACACACACACACACACACACACACACACACACACACACACACACACACACACACACACACACACACACACACACACACACACACACACACACACACACACACACACACACACACACACACACACACACACACACACACACACACACACACACACACACACACACACACACACACACACACACACACACACACACACACACACACACACACACACACACACACACACACACACACACACACACACACACACAACCTACAGCAGTTTTCTGTACACACAGATCTGATCAGAGCTGGTTTTAGAATGAGTGCAGTTGAGAGCAGAGACCATTATCAGATGTATCCTAACAGGATAATATCAAACCCCTGTTCAGATTAAAGAGCATAATCAGAAAATTAATACATTTTCCTCCTCATTTTCCCCAACTAGCAACAGCATTTGTGGGGCCCCCATACAGACAAGGATGATTAGGGGAGCCTGGGGAGTGGGGGCCCATCATAGAGTACAACGCCCCATTTGGGATGTACCTTACAAGACACCTGCAACAGCTGGAAAGACCACAGAAGTACCTCACGAAGAGGATCACTGGCCTCAAACAGATGCCCTATGCAGCTCGACTGAAGAAATTACAGCTGTACTCAGTTGCATACTGCCTACTCAGAGGTGATCTCTGCCTGACATACAAGGCCATGTCCAACCCAGAATTGATGGACATGCTCCACCTAAAGAAAACCTTATCCCCGTGAGCCACATGCTCTAGGGATCTAAACCTCACCATAACAATAAATAGGATGTGCTGGAGGGATAGATTCCTGTCCCTGAGACTTCCCATGCTTTGGAACAAGATTCCAATCTACATTAGGCAGAGCTCCTCGCTAACACTATTCAAAAGAAACCTTTGAGTGTGGGATGGAAACAGAAAGTTTACCTCAGGGATCACTTCAGTGGCTCTGCTGGACAGAGGCACAGGGAACTAATCTAAGGGGGCAGCAAAAGCCAACACATTCTGGCTAGGCTTATAAATGCCTTCGGGCAGATTTCCTAGTACCTACCTATGAACCTAAAAACAAATCAGCCATGAAATGCTTATAAAACAAAACATTATTAATAAAGCTGTTATTCATTTCAGAAAAAATAAAATTGAGTTCCTATTTATTAATAACCAGATTTGCATAGCTATTAGTCATAGGTGTACCCATGGCTACACCTTTACATTGTTTATATGTATTTTTATGAAACAAAAAACATTGTTAGTTAAAACCAGTTCTCCTAATGGAGTTAGTCTCAGCTGCTGAAAAACTGTATGCAATGCTATAAATTCCCAAAGTTACTCTATTGCAGTATCATTGGGTTTTGATGTAAATGGGGCATCTACATCTAATGTGACAAAGTAGCAATCAGCAATGTTGTTAGACAAAGACCAGTCATACAAGTGTTTTAAAAACTGGGATGTATCCTTAATTATTGTAGTAGAATAACGTAGGGCATGTTTAAGTTTATGCTCTAAGTAGTTTGAGATTGGTTCTGTAATCCAATCATTTGCTGAAACATTCGGTCTTAATGGTGGGGAAGTAAGTCATTTATAAACTTTTGGAATTCCATATATGACTGGCATTTTGGGAGTAGTGACATGAAAATAGGCCAACATTTCCAAAGTAATTTCTCCATTAAGGTGCATGTCATAAATCATACGATTCACTTTTGTTATAATACTATTAACCTGCTTCCTGTTGATGGCTAGATACTCATTGCTACTTAACATACCATACATTTCAGCACTGTAATCATTAATACCTAAAATAATGATGCTACCACCCTTATCTGCTGCTTTTATAACTATATTAGGATTAACGACTAAAGATTTAATAGCTTGTTGTTGCTCAATCGTTAAGTTGTAAAAATGACTGTTGGTTTTCATTACTTCATAAATATCATTTTCTACTGCTTGTTCAAAAGCTGCTATAAGAAGATTATTCACTGGCATAAAAAGTACTACTCTAGACAACACAGTTGTGCAATACTCAGTTGAATAATACACCATATAATAGCTTAAGATTCAAATTCCTTACGAACAATGTGATATCAGTTAACACATCAGAAATGTCTGTTACACTTGCAGGAATAAAAGTAAGAACCTTATTCAGTAATGCTAGTTCATGTTCATTTAATAAATGTTGAGAAAGGTTAAAAAAATGTCACTTATCTCCTGGAATGGCTTCTGGTTTGCATCCCTTGCCCTGCTTGTTTTGTTCGGTTCCTTCCTCTATTGTTCATGAATTTCCATTTTTCCTGTGGTAAAAGGTCTGATTCATTTAGCACTGAAGGTAGTAAAAGGTCTAATGATGAAACAATGCTGGAATCTACCAGAACCGATGTATTAGTGTTCACATTCATAGAATTCAGGAGATCACTTGCAGAATTTACAAGATTTACAATGCTAGCCGCTAAAACAGCTTTCTCAACAGGAAGCATATGCAATGGTGCTTCCTGTATGTTTTCATTGGTTGCTATTGGTTGTTTTTGCTTCCTGACTGCATGTGGACGTTGATTTGACCAAGCAAAGACATGACCAAATTTAAAATCACGAATGTCTTTGTTAAGTTTACATTCTTTTTGTTTCTATTAAATGTGTTATACAGGCATATTAAACAAACAGACACATCTCATGAATTTTGTTTTTTTTATTTTACAAAATATACATGAAAGCTTAAGAGGTGGCAACCTGAAGAACCTCACCGAAATTATTAAGAATAAGTGGATAATACGTTTTAAAGCACTCTGTCCACCTGGTTTCAATAAAAATGAGACAATAAAGCCAGTTCTGAAAGATAAACAAAATAAAATTTAAAAAAAAATTGATACACAGATAGATACAAAAGTTTTTAAAAGTTTTAGCATATTGTTTTCATTTATGTTATATGCAGATTTGTGTATGTTTTAGAATTCCTAATTTGTGTAAAGTATTTATGCATGTGGTAACCCTTTTTTGTGTGTTACTTCTTTAAAGATGTAGTCACATGATCTTTTCCTTTTTGTATTTAAATCACGTGTTTTAAATCAGCTGACTATTTGCCCGAAGAAGCCTTTATTAGTGAAAGTCTAGTACTAGCAATCTTTAATAAATTTCCTGTTGTTTAAGTATCGAGTATTGTGGTGCTGGTTTACTTTATATTTTGTTGTATAAACTACTCCTCCCCCCAGGAGATACATAGTGCACATCAGACAGTGAAGTGAGAGAAGGCTGGGCCGGGTGACACAATGCCAGGGTAATTCTATGGGCTAGGCTTGTAAAGGCTCCAGGGCCATTAGCGTAGTACACACCTGTGAACCTATAAACCTAAGATGTGGTCACTCCTCTTTGCTAGTCTTGGCAGGTAGTTTTCAAAACCAAGGTGGTTACATTTAGTATTCAGAGCTAAGTAATACATGTATGAGTACAGAAGAATGGGAGAAACTGAGGATATATTTTGGAAGGCTAGGAACAGCAGGTATAGAGAATTTTGGGGAGCAGTGTTGCTCAATAAGATAAAAATAAAACTGCAGCAATAGCAATGATGATGTTAGAATTCATGTGGTTGAGAAAAAGAAACATCACCAACTTTCTGGGAGAGCCACAATTTGAAATCAGCTGTAAAGTGACATGTACTACACAGGAGAGATGATGCAAGGGAAGGAAATCTGTTTCTGGAGTGTTTGACAGACAAAGTAAAAGAAATTTGGCGGTAGGGCAAAACATATTTGCATAACACAGTGTATTGCATCAGGAAGGAACAGAGAAGAAGCAGGAAAACATTTTACAAAGCTGCACCAGTTAGATGGAGAGGGACATCTTTGTGCAGGGCACACACATACGTTTAACCATTTGCTGCCTGTTAAGAGAAGCATGGGACAGCGTGATTCATTATTTCTATTCTGTAGAAGGAATATCATTTCAGATCTTACTAAGTAGAAAAGAAAATAGCTTAAGATGAAGAAATATGTGAGGAATAAAGAGAGTTCACCACAGTTTATATTCTGGATTATCCTCAAAGGAAACAGCTGTGCTAAAAATAGCTGAAACTGATGAAAGATACCATCTGCCATGCATCAAGTAAACTGAAATGCTTACTGTTGCAAACTGCTTCCCCATCTCAATTTGAAACACATTTCTTTAATTAAGGAAGTTCTTGTTAATAAGTAGCAGTGAAAAATTATGTCATAAATGTGCATCAGTAGTGATAATCCCCTAATGGTGGTGACTACAGGGATTTTGTGGGGTATGTAATACTTTTGCTGTGTCTCTGCCTCAGTGAGAAGAACATATACAGCACATGAATGGTTTAAACAGGTTAGCTTCTACTAATTTTCCATATAAAATGTTTCTGGCTATAAAATATATAACTCGTTTGTCTGGTTTAATGAGCTGGTCTGTCTGAGGTGGCTATAGGATGAAGCCATGGCAGTGTTACCATGAAAGAGTTGGAGCTTTGTATATCCAAATGTTAAAGTTTTCTTCTAGGTCACCTAGTGAAGAATTGTAATTTAGCAGCAGAACTCCAGTTATCCCTGGGCTTGAAAGGCTTAATGGTGGTTGTCAGTAGTGCATGGCTTCATACTTGGCAAGCTGTCCGCTAGAGTTAGGAAGAAACAGAAACCTGACGTGGGGCTTTCACATTTTCTGTGGTAAGCTGGAGGGAGGTGTAACATACCTTACAACATGACAGTCTGAATTGACATGGGTATTGACAAGGGGTTAGATGATATGTGGTGGCATTAAGGGAATTAAGAGAGATGTCTAATTTCTCCTCAAGACTTATGGCTGGAGTCTATGAGTTCTGTTTAGTGAATGGGGGCTTAAATTTGGATCAGTTCTTAAAGGGAAAAATGACCTATTCCAACTAGAAGGGTACAGAGGCATATTCTAAGACCCTTGTTAGTGACATATAAATACAATCAGGTCATGAGTTATTTGCAGAAGAGCTTTTCAGAGAGCATGGATTGGTCTCAGAGTCCTTTACTGATATGTTTCGTAGTTAGTGAGTGATAAATATGAGCAGGGCTTGAGTTATCTGTGGAAGAAGTTTTACAGAGGGTATAGGTCAGTCTCAAATTCCCTTATTACTGTATTACTTGGTCAGGTACATCAAGGTTAGAGGTCTATTAAGGGTTTTAATGTCAAGGTTGGATAAGAAGGTACTGTAGATATTTAGAGGGAATGGGGGATAAATTATGCTGGTATGCTCTCCCTGATAACTTTAGAAGGGAATGAATAGGTTTGGAACATGAATTATGTGATTTCTGTATCCCCAAGGTGGAAACTAATTCAATTGGCCCTGTGTCCATAGATACTTGTCCATACTAAGACCAGCCTTGATATCTGTGGTGGTCTTTCTGTATGCTGGACATACAGGGGAGTGAGATAGAGTCTTGGCAACAAACAGTTTAATCATGCCCTCAGTTCTTTGTAAGGGTGATTTGAAGATGACTGTGGGGATGGCATTTGGTAACCCTTTTACACTGACAGAAAAGTCTTTATTTCTTAGTTTAGCTCCAGATGGTGATGAGCTTAGGGATAAGCAGGAATTATTAGCTGTAAAACTGTCATTAATAAAAGTAAAGTGTGTGGTACAAAGGTGGAAAGCCACCCCCCCCATGCTGCAAGTAACAGAGTAGGAAAACTTGGAAATACAAGAGACATAAGGAATGCGCCAGCTTAGGAAAGAGGAGGTCATGTTATAGGGTGAAAAGGATTCAGTGAGTCCAGAATGAGGAACACTAAAGTTCTCAGGGATTAGGTTGATTGCCTGAACTGTGCTAAATGCACAGTTGCAAAACATGTTATACTTTAATTACTACAGGTGATACCGTATGCATTATTTAAAATGACTATAAACTGTACTAACACATGGCAGGAAATAAATCATACAGAAAGGCAGCCACAGAACCATACCATACGTTACAAATGCAAAACACCTTCAAACCTTTACTAATGGATATCAAAGAGGAAAGCGGCAGATTGGTACCGTACATGAACTCTGGTATCTACTAATGTTTCTGAGCAGCAGTCCATTCTTAAACGCAGAGACTGTTGCACAGTTTGTTCTAAATGTTTAATAATAGTTTAGAACAGCTGAAGAACTTTGCGCAGGTGCATACAAGACCTGAACTCACTATGCTTTCTTGTTACTGCATAATGAAGCAATAATCAATATCCATCCTTTGGGTTATTTAGATTTAACCATGGCCAGAGGGGTGTAGTCACAAGCGAGAAGCCTGATGTATAACAGAGTTACACATGAAGTAATACAGCTTATCTTTCTTAAATAAATTCACTCATAGCAGTATTTTTCGCCTCACCTCTTTGCAGTGACTTCATCAGATACGTCTCTGTGATGTACTGGCACATTACCAATGCTCACATCGTTTCCTTTGTCATGCTGATTTATACAGCACATTTGTCAAGTTCATGTACCAGGCTATCTCAGTAATGCAGAAAAAAGCCTTGATCATGACCCATCTATCCCATGACAGAGTAATGACTCAAGTACTGGAAGAGCTGGCTGGAGATGGTGGGCAGACGGGCCATTGTCAGCTCACCCATCCAAGTCAGAGTGAGGCAAAGTGGACTGCTGCATTGCTGAGACCGGGATAATAAGTATGAAGGACAGGGCTGTACTCTTGACCTTTCTAAGTATCATGTGTACACCGTAAACATCCTCATATATGTGTAGAAGTATGATGTACTTTGGGGCTGGTGTAGAAGGTCCTCTCTTTGGGGGTATGCACATCATCTGCCAAGGGGGGGGAGAGCTAGCAGCAGTAAATCCTCTGATGGCTGCCATGGTCACAACTGTTAAGTGATTGGCTCTTCCCCAATATGGGGGAAATGAATGGACCTCATCATCTGCAGTGGTGCAGATGGTCATCAGACTCTGGGGAGCAGAAAAATGAATAAAAAAAAGTTCTCCTGGCGTCAGAAAACAGTGATTTATAAACTGGGAGAATACATTTGATTTTTGTCATATTTATTTATATTTAAATGTCTCCTGTTGGCAGGCAATTTTTGGGGGGAGTGGGTGTGTTCTGAGATCTTTACAGTGGCAGTACACTTTTTTTTGCTTATGTTTGATATTTGGATGTTGTAAACTTACTGTGAACATTGTACTGGTGCCAACTTGAGTGTGTTTGACGGCTGACCTAGACAGATCTTATTTGCTTCTTTGTTTGTTGATTGGGAGGTTTAGCTCAGTAAACAATTTTTATAGTGGAGGACCAGAGAGAGAAAATTTCCAAAACAATACATAGACAATTCAAGCTTAAACATGAATGAAAATACAAAACGTAATATGTAATATACACTCACTCTTTTATATGCATACAAAGCCACTGATCTCCATAACAGTTCAACATTGTTCATGCCATTTTCAGGGAATGTTGCTGGCATAATTATTTGCAAAATAACCTCATACTTGGGTTCTTACTCAAAGGCAAAGTAGCAGCTGCATTTTCATATTTAATGAAAAAAGTAATTTTTATGCCTCAAAATATAAGAAAAGTATATAAACATAAATTTATATAAAATACTTGTTTTTTTTAAGTACAAAGTCACAGCAATTTGACATATTTACATTGTTGATATTATTTGTTTTTTATCTGACTGTTTTCCAGATGCTGCAGTTTGTAAATATCAAAAGGCCACTTTAACATGAATTTGTTACTAAACTCAAATGATAGTGTTTCTCCATTGACATGAGACATTCTTAAGAATTTTTTTTAGAACAACACACCTGGGTGGTCAGACTGTTACTGTATGGAACATGATCTAACAATAACTTGGGAAAACCAACAGCAGAATTTTAAATATGTGCATACCATTCAGAACAAGAAAGACATACATATTCTGCAATAACAATGAAAGAAAATATCACAAAAATATCACAGTTTTTGAAAAGCAACATTTTTTCATTTTATAGGAACATTTTAATTGATGGAAAATGAATGGCAAAAAAGCAGAGTACATGTATGGTGATACAGAACTGCTACTAATACCTAGCAATATAATGTTTGATCTAGTATAATCTTCTACTATCCTTATCAAAATAGGCATTACCCTCAGCTACAGAATGCACTTATGTGGTGATTCCTGGTATAAAGATACATATGGAACTGTATATTCGTGCAGTGTACTTTACTGCATGGAAATCCAAGCGTGAGTCAGTCATAATTACAGTGACACAACCCTTCCTTATTTGGAATTATATAGAATGTTTACATTTGATGAAATGAAAACTTAGGAAAGATGCAATCTGTATATTTACTATTCAGATTACAGAGCAGAAGTTGTGTACAAAATCCTCAATAGAAACTTAGTATAATGCAAAATGTCATGATGTGATAATGGAGCATGAACTCCTGCATTTGGTACCTATACATAAAAATTAATATCTCACCTACCTTTTGAGATTTCATTGCAAAATGTTAATGCAGGATCCGTATACTGTTATGGTATAAAATAAACTTACGACTGTTGTTCTGCCCTCAGGTTCCATTATTCTCAGTGCTGAATTTACTTAATTTAACCATACTGCTTATTTGTTAAAACCATTTACTACAACCGTGGTGTGTGTGTGTGTGTGTGTGTGTGTGTGTGTGTGTGTGTGTGTGTGTATACATATATATATATATATATATATATATATATATATACACACATATATATATATATATATATATATATATATATATATATATATATATATATATATATATATATATATATATATTTAGGTCTCATTTCATTAAATGAAATTAAGTTTCAACGAACTGTAATTTTACGACCCTTTATTCCCGAAAGTGCATTTATTCAAAAATGTACTTTTGCGAATAATCATATAACTGAAAAACCAGAAAAACACAAAAAGAATAAAATACATAGCAACACTAACCACATATATGCAGGGGGGTAGGCCCCCCTGCTCGACCCATGTGGGGGGCTGCACCCTCCACACTCCCACTACTTATATATTCTCACTCCAAGATCACACTACAGTGGGGAAAAGGGAATATTCCCTTATCCCCAATGTGCCGCTATCTGAACAACAACCTCCGTTGCTTTTCGGTTACATGGTTATTTGCGATTGTGCATTTTTGAATAAATGCACTTTCGGGAATAAGAGGTTGCCAAATTACATTTTGAAGAAATGTAATTTTGATGGGTCGAGGTAGACCCATATATATATACACACACACACACACACACACGCACACACACACACATATATATTATCTCCCATCTGTCTAGATTTTTGCAGAACGTCAAGATTTTTTGCTTCATATTTTTGGTCTGTTCCTCATAAAATATTTGTTTTTCTGGCAAATCACTGAGGATCCAAATCACTAAATAATAACATAATATGAGTTTCTGACGTCATATCCTTCAGAAAATGCATGCTAAGACAAATTCTCTTATTCAGCAGCTTTCTAAGTTCAAAAGAGCAATATTTAAAATCTGTCCCTACCTTGAGCCTTTGCCCCCCCCCCCCATTATTTTAGACTTTATCTAGATTTTTTTATGCCAAGAGGTTGAGACATTATGATACATATATCTATATATATATATATTAATATAGAGAGATGCTGATTTGCTTCTAATGTAATGGAGCCTCATTAAGGATTCATTCCAGATCATTGAAACATTAGAAGTTAATGGGTTATAATGCCCCAATAGAAACTGCATATAAAGAAAAATGTCAGACTGTGACAGTAAATGCATATGATCTCCTTCATTTGCTTCTTATATATAAAGCCCATATATTGCTGCTCTTTTCAGACTTCATTATGCAACGTTTGGGAAGGAACAACAAAATGTTAAGCTAGAATATATACCTAAAACTGATATTCTGATCTTAGGTATTTCAGTGTAGCTGAATGTTGAATTTGACCCCACTAATTTAGCTGCTTTTAACCATGGTATTTAAGCAATGACATGTTACAAATGAATATATATATATATATATATATATATATATATATATATATATATATATATATATATATATATATATATATATATATATATATTTTTTTTTTAATAAATAGAACGTTTACTTCTAATGCTATGACAGCTAAGTAAAGATATATATTTAGACCATTACTGTATTATTCATACTAAGTTGTTGATCAAGGTAACCCTGACTGTAACCATGCATAATGCAAAATGTCAGAATGTGGCAGTGGTCATATGAACCCCTGCATTTGGTACTTATGTATAAAAGTACATATCTCAGTCCATCAGTGCAATTTCACAATGCAACTTTCAGGCAATAACAGCAAAGTTGTCAGGTATAAAATGTATTAAAGACTGCTTCTGTTAGGAATTTGTAATGCAATACAGTGCTGAATTTGATCTCATGACTGATTAAAGAAAATTATTTCAATTCATCATTTTTCAAAAGATGAATACTGAAAATGGTGAATCAAAAACCATAACACACACACACACACACACACACACACACACACACACACACACACACACATACACACACACACACAAATCTTTGTCTTACAACCCCCTAGACTCCAGCCTCAATGCCCTGGACACTTTGTTAGCACTACTTGTGAGCCTCACATCTCTGGTGCCAGTGCCCCTACCGCTGTCCTCCCTCTGGGGGTGGTTTCTCAGGAATAACTCCACGGTTGTACCACAATGGAGAAAACGGCAAAATCCCATGAACAGCACAATACTGGCTTTACTATCCAGCACATTGTAGTGAAACTGATTGCGGTATTAAATTATTAGGGTTAGGGGAAGCATGGATTCCTGTCTAGAGGACATCATCCTGTTATCCAGACATCCATGTATTCATGTTCACTACATATTTTATCCAAATTATATTCATAGGAACTGGTACATATTCTGACAAGCAATGAATATAATTCACAAAAGGTTTCAGATGGGTGATTACCCCATTGCAGGACAGTCACCCATAGTTTTCAACCTCTGAGCATTACAAATCATAGTACTGGATTTTAAAATGATGGAATGATAGCAGAAGTCCCAGAAGAGGAACACTTTCTTATGGTTTGAAACATAAGTTCGTCAGATACCAAACTTTCCATAAAACTAATGAATTACTGTATTTGCTTATTTCAGTTATTTAATAATGAATATAGTCCTAAACATGTCTGTCTTTATGAAAAACATCAATAAATCTGGGAGGAGCAGCACTAGCTCAGAGGGAAAATATTATAGCACTATGCTTAAATCTTAGCATTTAAAGGGTATGCACCCCCCCCACACCCCCACACACACATACGCATGCACACTCTGATAGGCATCAGTCACATATGTAAGGACAATTTTGATTATGGCCTGTTCACCAATGTCATAAAACTGAGATGTTTTAACCTGGGAAGAAAATTAAGTCTCCAGTGAAAGCCCACAGAGGATGTACAGACTCTGAGCAGAAGACAGCATATCTGGGAACTGAAACGCTCAAAGTGTAATAGATTACCAAGTGCTGCAAGGCACAAAAGCTAAGTCACCCTGTAAATAGACCATCTGTTTCACTCTTCCCATCCCAGCAGTGTGCAACAATGACGAAGTTACTAAAGAAATGGATTTTAATGTCTGGTCTACTTGATGATACCCCAGGACATTTCATTTATACAGTGGGGATATACACACATATATCAGGTAACTGTTGTTATTTCCATCTGTGAACAGGAATAATTAGAGAAGACCAGTCTCTTTTCCATGACACTTAGGGAGAAAAGGTCCACTGCAATAAAATTATTTGCAAAAGTTATATATTTTTTACAGCTATTAGAGTTGGTATTCTAGAAAGGTACACGAGGAAAAACATATGACACAGCAGAAGCTGTGACTTGTCACCACGCCGTGAGATACGGAAATAATAATAATAATAATAACAACAATAATAATAATAATAATAATAATAATAATAATTTATGTGGACCTAATATTTTTCCACTGCTCTGTTTTCCACTATTTTGAAAAAACACATTTTAACAGTGCGGGCGAGAGAAAGAATGTGCGTGTGTGTGTGTGTGTGTGTGTGCGTTTCTGTGATTTCCTTAAACAATTCGAACATGTAGAAAAATTCCTAGCGAAACTGATTTCCTCCCTTATTAAGCAAAATAAAATGGAATTTCCAGACCCTTCTGGCATAAGTAGCCAGCAGTGATGGCTCCAGATCAGATCATTACAGGCACTGTGTCCCCACACAAGCTGCTCAGTAACAACAGATTGCAAGCCAAATCGCAGCAATCTGCAATTTGTCTGAGGCAGGTCAGCTCGGACTCAGGTTTCAGTGGGGGGAGGGGGGGCAGGTAGGGCCAGGATAGGTAGGAGGGTAAGGTGGGATGGGCTGGCTAGAGGAAGGATTGAAAATGCTGGGAACAAACCAAATCAGTCTTCTTGATCCCTACCTGGACAGCTTGTCCCACCCAACCCACCCCCTCGTAAAAGCAGGGGGTTGTTGACAGTCAGTTTCAGGGTCAGACAAGGTATTCAGGGAACCCGGTGACCGTTAAGGTGATCGCATTAGGGTCGAGAAGGAATTTCCTGTTTTTCCCAATGGGTTTTTCAGGTTTTCGCCTTCTCCTCCGGGTAAGATAGATAGGTCAGGCTAGTCTGTCGCAGTCATGTAAGCGGCAGGCAGGAAAGGTAAGCCAGGCCAAGGCAAGTGGGGGAGGTCACAGGACTTTTCAGCTGGACCTTCCACAGGCCAGACAGCCCAAGGGATTGTTGCCAGGGGACTTATCAGCCCGGCAATGGCCCCTTGGCAGATTGTAAGGCTGCCCAGAAGAATTGTGATGAACTGTGAAAAGTTGTTATGAAATGGGTATGATACATAAAAAGGGCCGGATATCGACAGTGCTGTCTGTTGTCCTGTAGGCGTAGTGGAATGCTATGAAAGAAATAAATGGCCTCCTGATATTCCTGCCTTGCACATCTCATAATAATTGGTTTATTAGAGAAAGTCATTGACAATGATTGGCAATAAACACATGGCTGCGCCATTTAATCCATCTGAAGTCTCTGTGTTATTATTATTTACCTGCTTAGTTACCTTGATTTGTTGGACATGGAATTTGAGGCATATGTCCACAAGGATGCAATGGATTGACAATGTGCTGAACTGGTTCTGCATATGTGTAGCTCAATACTGAATGAATCATTAATGGAAATATGGTGTTAGAATTGCAGAGCTGAACAATGTAACGAATGCTTAGATAACAGGTATGGGTAAGCATTTAGAGTAAGAGATCTGTGACTAGGTATGAATTCTGTTTTGTAAAAGACAGGTAGAGCTGTACCAATCTCAGACAAATACCAGTAGACATCTCCTGCGATGCTCAGTGGAAGGAGTAAGTAAAGTCATAATTTGCTACAAGGTTCGCTGTATCTCAGAGATCCTTAGATTAGAGCATTAACTGTAACGTATCCATTTCTGTTTCCAGACTCCAGCCACGATGTCCTGCACACTTTGGTAGCACTACTTGTGAGCCTCACATCGCTGGTGCCTCCTACCGCTGCCCTCCCTCTGGGGGTGGTTTCACAGGACCCCACCACAGACTCTGAAGCACGACCAGCTGTTGGGTTTGCAGACTTGCTGTTAGCAGCTCAGCTTATTCGTTTCCAGAGTGACAGCCTCAAAACTCAGGTAAGTCATAAATCATTCCAGGTCCAAGCGCACTGGTCCGTTATGTTGCACGTCTGTGTCAGTAATTGCTGGGTGTATTTTGCTTATGATGGAGTGAATACATATAACTGGATGTTGAGAGGTTAGGTTTTGGCGGATTAAGTAACTAGACACGTACATGACATAAATGGTGTCAGAAGGTTATAAGCAAGAAACTTATTTGTAACTTCATAGGGCTGCAGATAGTTCTCCAACAGTAATTTTTGTACATCCTGTATGGTACCGTATGTGATTCCTAAAACGAAGAGCACCATACACTATCATATGTACTGGAGGTTATTACTAGCATGTATTTCATTCGACACCTTACTTCGCAGACTTTTGCTCTAGAAAGCTTAAACAGCTTTTAAAATCACAGGTGAATATGTTTACACATATCTAATTCTGCAATAGTCGTCCTCGTTTACCAAAGCTCAATTTTTGGTAAATTGGGAATGCATGTTTTTTGTTTGCAAAGGATTTCTTTTTTTAGTACAAATCCCGACATTACAGATAATATATTGCAACATATTTTAAATAATAGTTTTGCCCTGTGTAAATATAGAAATGACTTAAGTATTTCCAATGAAAGGGAAAAGTGCTTCTGTGCCTTGACAGCTTTACATGTTGCAAGTTCCTGTTTGGTTAAGAACTTTGTTTTAGTCTCCCTGTCATATTTAATTTTATGTTCTTCCTCTATTTGTTAAAAATGCATAATGAGCCTTTGTTAAATTGTAGATAAGTGACTGTGGAGATGAAAGGATAACTGACATTTTAAGGATTTTCTTGCCATTTATGTAATTGCATATCACAGAAAAGTTTCACAGAGAAACTTAGTGCTACAGTTTTTAATCTATAAAACATATTACAGCAGAATGGCTTGCATATTCTGTTATTGAACAGCAAGAAGTGTGAGTGATAAGATCCCTGCCTTATGGGGTAACATGGTCAGTGCTGACTTGTGGCCAATCATTGCTTGTGTGAAGTTTGCATGTTGTCCCTTTGGCTGAGTGGGATTTTCTCATGTACTTCTGTTTCTTCCGTCCTGCCAAAGACATGCTGATTGATTGGTCACACCAAATTGTCCACAGCTAGTATTTGCTCTTATAGCCTGGGGTGTGGCTGAAAAGGGTCAAAGGATAACCTCCTTACCTAGTTAACAAATGAAAAAAAAATACTGTTACAGCATATCAAAAATTTGCAGCAGAATGCATATGAGCAGCCACTAGTAAATAAAATATTTCTGCCTGCATAGTTTGTGATCTTGGGGAGATTTTGTGAGCAAATCACATGCCATTCTAATGTGACCAGTGACCACCAGCAGAAAGATAAAAACTCAGCCTTACTTAAGAATTAATGTTGTTGGTGTTAGTTATACAGCATGTTCACATGAGTGCTGGCAGTAACCACAACGCAGCATGAGGTACACTATAGCTTTAAATTGTTCCCACTGACACTTCCAGCTGCTTTCTTAATTAGAATCCTGATAAACACTCTGTTCTTAGGATGCACTGAGCAACCTCAAATTTACAGAACAACTTACAGCAATGTAAAATAAGTCTCTGGAAGGATATTATGCTGAATCATATTCCATCATTCATTAACAGAATTTAGTGATTAGACAACTATAATTAATGCAGGAGTTCTCATACATATGTAGATGTCAAGGGTAAAGCTCAGGAAGCCACTATAGGTAACAAGACATGAAAGAACCTAAATGTTGTTCATATTGATCACTGCTGCAGTAGCCTAAGCTATATACGTTATATCCTGTATAGGATATAACAGCTGATCAGTTTTCAAAGCTTCAGGGCACCTTCCACATACCCAAACCTTTAGTCAGCTGGAGCTGAAACAAGACAGCTTGGGTGCCAAGCCCTTCAGAGCTTTCCCGACACTGAAGATAACACTCCTCTGAGGCTTTTCAGGATCAATGGGCGGCTTGTGCTGTTCTTTTGCAGGGCAGGTATGTTCCCTTTGGGGAATAAAAATGTCCATTTTAAAAGAAAATTGTGTAATTAAATGGACTGTTATGAGACTGTTTTGTTCTGTTAAATGAGAGTGGACTTTTTCAGTCAGTTTAAAAGTTGCTTAAAGTAATTGAAAAAACATTTTTCTGTTGAAAAATTATTTATTTTCAGTTTTGGGGTTGGCTAAGTGTTTTGAGTGCATTTTACTAAGTGTTTGTGTAAAAAAGTGATTTTTAAAAACTTTAAATTTCTGTTGGGTTTTGCTGCTTGTTCTTCCCGGGAAAGAGGCACTATTTTTGGCTTGACCATGGAACAAACTGCTGATCCCACAGTCACTCCTTCTTCCAGCCACACACAGAAAAAAAATTTAAGCAGACAGCCTTTGCTACCACAGCAGGCTAGCAATTTGCCTCAGCTGAGGTGGGCGACTCTGCTGTAGCTATTTGTCCTACCTCAGACCTCTCATCTTATACCCCAGATCCCTCTGGTGTACCAGCTGCAGCCACTTTTCTCTTTCTCAAGAGATAGTTTCAGCAAATGGGTTCTGAAGATCATTCATCAAGATTACAAGATTACAGATGGCTGTGAGAGGATATTCCTTCTTGCCAGGTGGTTATCCCTCATCCACCAGATCAGACTGTTTTATTTACACTTGTCCTTCATTACATGCTTTTCCAGGGAGTGCTAGAACAAGTTCCTCCTTCCAAAGTTAGGAAAGGTTTTTATTCAATGATGTTTCCAGTACCAAAGAAAGAAGATGCATGGAGAGCAGTTCTGGATCTTTGTTTCTTACTTAGGCCTGGTTGTGATAGTGCCTAAGTTCAAAATGATGTCACTTTACAGTCTTTTACAGCTTCTTCCTCATTCAAGTTTTCTGGTAGCACCACATTTAAAAGGTGCTTATCTTCACATTCCTTTTCATCCAGACTCCAGGTGTTTCTTAAAGTTTTGTGTGTCTGGATCATATTATCATTTCTCTGCCTTACCCTTTGGACTATCTATACCATCAAACGTGTTCACAAAGTGTCTAGCTCCAGTTATAGCTCATTACAGGCTACAGGGTATCATTTTTTTCCAAATTTAGATAACTTGTTTATCATTGCAGAGTCCTTTTTAAAGTGTCAGGAATTTATCACTTGGGTAACAGATCTCTTACACAAGCTAGGTTTCCAAGAGAACATTCAAAAATACTTTTTGACTCCTTTACACAGATATGAGTTCCAGTGGTATCAGTCGGACACATCATTTGAAAGAGCTTTTCTTCCACAGGAAAAAAAATAGATCTGTATCTAGATCTATTTCTAAAGTTTGTCAGTCAGACTTTGATCACTGCGAGGCAATACCTCAGGAGTTTGGGTCTGATAGCATCTATTATTCTCATGCTAACCCTGCTAAGACTCCACATGAGAATGATACAATAGTATCTGAATTCTCTTTGGTCCCAGCATCAATGTCTCTTGCCTTTTTAAATCTCAGTGTTGGGGTTTATCAGTAGAAAAATTACATGGTGGAGACAGAAAATATTACTAACTTTGGGTCTTCCCTTCTCCCTCCCTGTTCCAAACTAGTCATTCATCACAGACTCCTTGGAATTTGCTTGGGAAGCAGTTTCAGGAGCGATAATAGTGCATGGTGGGTGTGACCCTTAGGACAGATAGAAGCACATACATATAAAAGAGATGCTTGGCTTGATCAAGGCACTCAGCTCTCAGAGTCATATTTGGTCCCCAGAACACTTCAAGGTGTTTCAAACAACACCACAGTCATACGGTACATTAAAAGTAGGGGAAGCCATGTTGTACCCCCTTTGCAGACTAGCCATGTTAGCTTGGGATATAGCTTCATAGCACAGTCTCACTGTACTGGCATCATTCATTCTGTCACAGCAATACTGTGTGACAGACAAGCTCAGTAGGACAGAGCAGACCATCAGGTGTGCAAACTTGACCAGTGTTTTTTCAAGATTTAATCCATCTCTTGGGATTCCTCTAGTAAACCCATTTGCCACCACTTTAAATAATTAGCTGGCATGATTCTGCTCCAGGACTCCATGCAAGAAGGCTTGGAAGACAAATGATGTTTTCTTTTCCTTGGACTGGAATGTTCCTGTATGCTTCTCTACCTTTTCCACTCTTATTCAGGGTACATCTGAAGATTCAGAATAAATCCCTCAGGATCTTTGTGGTGACTCCCTGTCTGACCCAGGCAACAGTGATTCTCTCTTCTTTTGGAAATGGTCAGAGGTAGTTACCAGGAGCTTCCTCACATACTCGATCTGCTCACACAAGCTCAGGGGTATTTGATCCATCCTGACCTCAATAAACTTCAACTGACTGCCTGGGCGATAGGGTCTTGATTCCCTATAGGCACTTTTTTACTGAGGACACACAGCAGGTACTAATGGAGGCAAGAAGGTCTGCTACTAGAAAAATCATACATTAGGAAATGGAAAAGGTTTTCTAGTGGGTGACATCAATATAGAAAACATCCATTTAGAGCTAGTTCTCTGGTATTACATTATTTGTGTGAGTTACTGTCATGTGGCCTGTCTTACTCCTCCACCAAGGTTTATTTATTGGCCATTTCAGTATGTCTGCCCATGAATCATCCTTTTTCAATACATTCTTGTTTCAAAATGATTTTGAAAAGTATTGTACTTAGAGCTTTTCTAACAGAAAATTAAAATTCCAAGCAAATCATTGGCTTCTTCTTATGGTCTTAAATTTGTGTTAGAGAAAGCTAACACTTACTCCATTTAAACAAAGTTGTCTTACTGACTTGAGATTCTTAACATGGAAATTAGTTTTACTGAGTGCTCTGACCTCTGCAAAAAGATTTTTGAGATGCTAGATCATGATGAGTCAACCCTATCTCATTTTACACCGAGGAAATCCTTCTTTTGTGCCTAAAGTGGTACTGAGTTTACTTTAAGCTGAACTATCCATTCTCCCATTTTCTTTGCTAATCCTAAAAATTAGGGAGAAAAGATACTCCATACCATTGATGCCCACTGACATCTCAGGTACTATCTTCACAGAAATGAATCTTTCACAGCCGTTGTCCATCTCTTGTGAAGGTAAGAAGAAGGGGCAACCTGTGTCAGTACTGATTATTTCCAGGTGGTTGTCTAAGGCTATTATATTTTGTTATACTCACCACATCAAAATTATTCCAGGCAGAGTCGAGGCCCACTATACCAGGGCATTGACTTCATCTGTGGCTTTTTGGAAAGGGTTGGATTGTAGAGGTATTCTAGAAGCAGCAACTTGGTCCTATAGATATGTACTTTTACAAGGCAGTTCAAGCTTGATTCGTTCCCTATACCTGGATCAGGCATTGCTAGGACCATTCTCCATGGGCTCCTGGTCCCTTCCCCTTCCAGCTCCCAAAATTTGTAAGCTATGATAATCTATCCATATGGATTAGGCTTCTGCAGCAGTGATCAGTGTGATGAACATTGTACAGTTGTGTAAGTAAATTTAACATAACGGTAGATGTTTGAATGATCACTACTGAAGTAGATGCTCCCACCCTCCACCCCCTTAATTTTTGGTGTGTTAATACCGGGGTGCGAACCCTTACTTTTTGTTGTTACTAACATCGTGATTTCAGGGCTCAGCCTCCCTTTTTCTGTTATGTGCTTTCATTACTTTGATCCATGTTTGTCTGTTTTTAATAGAATAAATTGTCATCATCCTTGTTCGAGTCCAGTTTCACTTTTTGTCTGGTGTGGGGGGACAAGACAGGGTGTCTTTCCCTGTATAAAATATGGGATGCAGGAATGCTTCATCCTACAGGGTGGATTTGCAGGTGGATTGTAATGTCCTCCTGCATTGGGTAAGGAGGTAAAGGGCATCTGCTTCTTGCATGGGGTGAGGCAATGAAGGAGAGTATTCCTTTTCCTGGGAGAGCAGTTCCAGGTACAGTAGAGTCTTTCCCTGTATGGAAGTATGGAAACACAGGGGACACTTGTCCTGCATGAGTCATGTAAAGGGCTGTCTCCACTACAAAACACAATTTTAGTTTTTAAGTTTTATGAGGTACAATTTCCAGTAATTGTATTGTTGAAATGGCACTTGCTTTATTTTGACTAAGTGACCTTATATCACAAAGGGCCATAATTATGGAAATTTCATGAAAATTACGCAGCTAGGTCTGGATTTAAGTTAAACATAATTTTATGTTTATAGGTTCATAGGTTCATAGGTGTATGCTAGGCTAATGGCCCTGGAGCCTTTACAAGCCTAGCCCATAGGATTACCCTGGCATTGTGCCACCCAACCTTAGTTCCTAGTATTTCTGCGAGTAGAGCCACTGGAGTGATCCCTGGGGTGAATTTTCTATTTCCCATCCACTCATCAAGATTTCTCTTGAAGAGGGCCAGTGAGGTGCTCTGCTTGACATGTATGGGAAGTCTATTCCATAGCATGGGAAGTCTCTGGGTTATGAACCTGTCCCTCCAGCATGTTCTGTTGATTGTGGTAATGAGGTTGAGGTCTCTGGAGCATGTGGTATGGAGAGATTGTGATTTCTTTAGATGTAGCATTTCTAACAGAGCTGGGTCAGACATGGCTTTGCAAGTCTAGCAGAGATCATCTCTAAGTAGGAGATATGAGACAGAGAATAGTTTGAGTTTTTTTAATCTGTCCATATAGGCCAAGTGTTTAAGGCCTAGGATCCTCTTTGTAAGATACTTTTGTGGCCTCTTCAGTTGTTGCAGGTGTCTAGTGAGGTACATGCCAAATGGGGTGTTGTACTCGATGGTTGGCCGAATGAGGGAAGAGTAGAGGGAGACAACAACCTCTTTCTTCCTGGATGCAAAACCCTTAGTAATGAGATGTGCCACATAGAAGGACTTTCTGACCACAGTGGCAACCTGTGTTCCCAGATCTCTTATAATGCCTTCTGTGTTCAGTGGACTACTATTAATGTGGTAATTCAAGGGAACCGGGTTTTTCCCAATGGGGATGAAGACATATTTTTTGGCATTGAGCTTAAAGCCATGGTTCTGACACCAGTCGTTGGTCTCATTGAGGCCTTTCTGTAGGATGTCAGCATCACTTGGGGAGTTAATAATAGCTCCCAACTTGCAATCATCTGCGAACTTTGTCAGCCAGTGTCCCTTTGTGTTGGCCTGAACTTCAGAGAAGTAGATACCAAACAGGAGAGGACCCAGGACCAAACCCTGTGGGACTCCACTCGTGAATGGTTGGCAGTCTGACTTGGAGTCAGCTACTTTCACACTGTGTGTTTTATCTGTGAGCCAGTTTGCAACCCACCTAGTGATATAGGGGTTGATGCCTAGCTTAGTAAGTTTTTCTATGATTCCTGAGTGGGGAATGGTATCAAAGGCCTTGGACAGATCAAGGTAGGCTGTATGAACCACCTTGCCTTCATCCACAGCTCTGGTGACTGACTCAAAGAAGACAACCAAGTTGAGCAGGCATGATCTACCCTTCACAAAACCAAACTGTGTAGGATACAGAGTTTGGAGATTCCCTATATCCTTGTTTATTAGGTTCATGATGATGATGATTTATGTTACCTAAGACCTACTTCCTCTCTCCTCCTTTTAAACATAAATGCAAGAAGTATACTTAACAAAAAACAGGACCGTCACACCCTGTTAGCTATTTACAAACCAGAAATCACAATGTTAACAGAAACTTGGTTTAAACCAGAAAACCATAATAATGAAATGACTTCTCCTGGATATAATATTATACGCAGAGATATAATTGGGATAAAGGGAGGAGGTGTAGCAATATATTTAAAAATCATCTCAATATTGAACACTTTGAATGTAATTCTGAAGATGTAGAACTAATTCTTGCTAAATTAAAACTTAATTCCAACAAACAAAAAATTATTGCAGGGGGTTATCTCCCACTAGGCAATAACACCACTAATCTGGAAAGCCTATTAAAATGGATGTCTACCTCTATCCCACAAGAAACCGTACTATTAGGTGACTTTAATATTGACTGGTCTGCTTGCACCAGCTAACCCCCCCCCTCTACCTACATTAACCTTCATGGGTTCATCCAAATTATATCTGATCTCACTAGAATTGACAAGACATCCAAATGTCAGTCCATCCTAGACTGAATTCTGCTATCTTACCCTACTCTGGCACAGCAATTAGGCTGCCTTCCTGAAAAGTCTGAGCGATCACCAAGCAACCTACTTAATAAGGAATCAACCCCATCATACTCACCAGCCTATCCTCAGGTTAATACGTAACAAAAAAATCCTTTAAACCTACTGAATTTACCAATGCACTGAAATGCTGCAATTGGACTTTCCTAAAACAGCTACCTCTAGACAAAGCTACACAGTACTTCTATTCAGCCTTCCTAAAAATCTTAAACTGCCACGCACCCTCTAGAACTATTAGAATCAAGACTAACTATGCCCCATGGCTAACAAGAGATACTAAAACATTAATGAAAGAAAGGGACAAAGCCTGGCTACAATTTCACAAAATCAAAACCACTACCTTGAGACAAAACTATAAAGAACCCAGGAACAAAGCCAAAAAAACAAATAAAGCTGGACAAAACTAACTACTATAAATTCATGCAGGAAAATATGCTCACAACCCTCAAAAATTCTGTGTTACAATAAATAATTTGCTGCACACAGGAAAATCCACTACTCCTACCCCTGTATTACCAAACAATTATGATAACAGTCCCACCCACTTTAATATTTTTTTACAGAAACTGTCCAAGTGCTAGCTAACACCCAAAATAATACCTGCACCCCCATAACAATAGACACCCCTACCCATCTCAGCACACAAAAACCACCTCTCCAACTTTTCCCTGCACCCAGTCCCTACAAGTACAATTGCTAAACTCCTCAAAAAACTTAAACCAACCACTGTGGCAGCTGACAATCTGCCAGTAAATTTCCTTCAAATGTCATCAGAAGTAATAGCCTACCCAGTGTCCACCCTAATTAATAGGTCACTATCAGAATGTAAAGTTCCTGACTCATGGAAAATATTACATATCATACTACTGCATAAAGGAGGTAAATCCCTTGAGCTGACCAACTACCACCTCATCGCTATTCTATCTTCCCTTTCTAAAATATTGGAAAGAGTTGTTCATTCTCATCTCATGCATTTCCTCCTAAAAAATGACCTACAAGCCAAGTTACAGCACGGCTTTAGACCCTCCCATAGCACCACCACAGCATTACTCTCATTCACTGAAACCATCAATAACCATAGAAATAAAGGACTATTCATATCCTCCATATTCTTAGACATATTCAAAGCTTTTGATATGGTTAACCATACTATGCTCCGATATGCTCTATCTACCCTTAACATAAGCTCCTCCGCCATATTTGGGTTCAGTAACTACCTATCAGACTGTCAGCAAGCAGTTTTATGGTAAGGCCAACTGTCCCCCCCATTACCAGTAGCTATAGGTGTTCCTCAAGGGTCCATCCTCTGTCCGTTGCTGTTCTCTCTTTGTACTAACCACATAGCCTCAGCATCACTGTCAGCCTCAGTAGTGCAATGCGCAGATGACACCACTATTATATGTGCTGCCACCACCCTAAATGAGCTTCAAAACATAACTCAAAATAACTTCACACTAGCAGAATCGTGGTTCACTAACATCAAACTGATTCTTAATCACAAAAAGATAAAACGCATTCTCTTCAGTCCTGGGAAATCTCCCCCTCTAAACAATGACTTTACCATAAAATCTAAAGATAGTATAATAATCAACCCAACCACACACACTAAACTGCTAGGTGTAGAAATTGACAATAATCTGAAATTCGACACACACATAGCCCAAACAATAAAGAAAGTTAACAAAAAGCTTGGTCTCCTTTATAGGAACAAATAGTTCCTCACCAAACATACCAAAGTCACTATTGCAAGGACACATCTCCTATCTATCCTCCTTTATGCCTCCCCTATATCTACTAACCTACGTTGCAGCGAACTAAACAAAATGGAATCTTGTTACAACAAGATTTAAAAATTTGCCACTGATGCCTGTTATAGATCCCATCACTGCCTTGCCCTCAGGCAACTTAATCAGCTTGAGTTACCACAGCTACTCTTACATAACCAACTCTCAATAGCACACAAACTCTACTATCTTCCAGAAAAAAAAAACAACACTTCAACACTTAATTCATCCCTATACCAACACTAGAGCCTTAAGATCCAATAATCGAAACCTCATCAATGTCATCAAACATAACAATGAAGCTGGAAAATCTCTTTGCCTGCTCCATTGCCAACATCTGGAATTCACTCCCAAGACAATTAACTTTTACCCCCTCCTCCCTCCAATTTTAAAAACTCCTCAAAACCCATTACTTAAATAACTGACTTTGCCCATGGTACTCCCCTGGTTAATCCATACACACTGCATTGTTGTCAGGATTCTACCAAAATCCAACTATTCCTCCGTCTCTCATTGTATACTTGTTATCCAGTCTTAAGACCATTACAATGCCAGTCGACCTATTTAACTTAAGGTTCTAAACAGAACAGTAACCTCCCACTAGTAAAAAAAAAAAAAAAACAAAACAATTTTTTTCTTTTTTCTTTCTAGCAGTAAACATCTTTCGCTATTGTTACTACCTAGTAATTGTCACCTATGTATGACTGTGTGTATTCTTGAATGAATAATTATATACTCATATGTTTTCTTATTATTAAGGCAAGCATATATACTCATATATTGTCTTATTGTTATGTGGAGCTTTTCTCCCCAGGCTTCTGCTGAAAATGGACCTCTTTCCAGTCAGACTTCCCCCATTAACAAATGTAAAATAAAATAAAATAAATCAAATAACTAAAACTTTCAGTGGTATTTTATAAATAAGATTTCAAGACGGTGGCTGGATGGTGCAGTGGTGCAGTGGTAGCATTGTTGCCTTATAGTAAGTGGATCTCTGGTTTGATTCTCAGCTGGGGTACTTTCTGTGTAGTGTCTGAATGTTCTCCTTGCATTTGTGTGGGTTTTCTCCAGGTGGTTTGGGTTCTTCCCATTTTACAAAGACATGCATCTGTAGCATTTCTTCCTGGGCCTCCACTGAAGATTGGCCTTGTTCCAATATGAACTTTCCCAATAAATAAATAAGTACTAAATCTTTTAAAACTATTCTGTGCAGACATGGCCGGAAATTGTTAACAACAGTAATAAGAAATGCGTTATAAAATTGCTTCTAATTGTATTTCTTATATGAGGACTCTACAGATATTAATTCACAAAAGTAGCAAAGTGAGAATAAATGGTTTTCCGACTGGAAAGAAAATGAATAAAGCAAGATATGTTGTTTTGCAATATGTGGCAAGGAGACTGCTCTGATTATACAGGCCTACGTACATGTAGTTGCATGGTTTTAGGATGCATAATTCATCAAATGTGAATTGTTTGATGCTAATGCTCTGAGTGCTGCATACTATTGCAAAAGATGGCAGAAAAGATACAGGGAGTGAAAAGGATCATATAAGCAGTGGGATATGTGAAATAGTGGGAAAGAAGGCTATTTTACTGGTGATAGTACAGCCACATGTTACAGTCAATTGCAGGAGTTAGATAACTATAATAAAATGATCTGATGGGAATAGTCATAATGTGAGTAAGTCAGGTATAGTCCCCACATGCACATAATGGTCTGAGTTAATGAATATTGATGTTTGGTTAGTTTCTGATCACCAGATGGTATGTTTAAGAGATTTGGTGAACTGCTGTTATCCCCGATGATGTCATAACCCAGGATGCTGTAGTGCTCAGATATGATGCAGTGCTACACATAACACATTCATTGACTTCTGGGAATTGAGAGCAGGACTCCACATGCCGTGTAAAAAGGAACACAATGCCTGATGAAAGAATTACTGCAGTACAAAGGACTGGGACAGAGAGGGCAGAAAGGGTAAAAGGATTAAGAAGTCATCAGCTTTCAAAAATATGCAAGGAGAACCCCCTTGAATTAAGGTATACACTAAATAAGTAATGCATTGACCACATATATTATTAAACACTGGAGCTGTCAGGCTGATAGGGAGACCAGAATGAGAGAGCAACAGGTTGAAACTGACATTTTCAGTATGTATTTCTGTGCTCAGAGACTACGTCATAACGTTTTCTGCTTCTTTTTCTTACCTTCCAGGTCTGTGACAAGTATTTGATGTGTGATAGCGGTATGGAAATCTTATCACACAATGGTCTACATCTTCCAAAGATAACAAAAGAAGATGGATGTTATGCTTCAGATTTCAACAAGGTTAGAGAAATTCCTAAACTTGTCATGTAATGTCCTAGTATAACAGTACAACAATAGTTAGGATAGTAATTTCTATTACCAATAGCCAAGCTGTGTTTTTATTTTTTTTAGGAAAAATGCTTTCAGAAGATCTCTATTGGCCTTTACATGTATCTCCCATATTTGCATTTTGTACAAAATGACTTTGGTGGTGAGGAGAAGCAAATAAAGAACATGCAACATGCTACCAAGCATCTCGCTGATATAATTAAGATGGTGGTAAGTATCTTTCCCTTTCAAGTGAGATTACTTCCATCAAAATAAAACATTTGTAGAAATAAAACCAAAATTATGCTAATGGAAAGTATGATGCATAGCATAACTCTAATGCACATACAAAAGACAGCAAAAATATTCAATGCGTTACTTCCTTACTAGAAGTATTTTCTAACAAAAAAGTTGTAAAAAATGTCCTTGTATAGATGGTAGAAATATTTGTCTCCACATGAAAGGTAGAGGAAAATAGCTGACATTAAATAATGCCAGTATACAAACAAAATGATTTTAGTTGTCAATAAATGTTTTTCTGTTTAAAAATGTTTTCAAAAATGTGGGAAATGTGAGATACTTCATCTTGCTGAAATGTAGAATAATGTATGGATTTAGGTCATTTGATTCCCATGTAGGGGCTCATTTCTTGTGAGGAATAGGGTGCCCCGTAACCCCAAGTAGGGCTCTGACCCCTGCACGCTACTGTTTAATATAATCTGTCACTAATCACTAATTTTCTCCATCGTGGACCCAAAGGACACACCAGTCAACAAATGAATTTAGAGGCAGACCAGCTAGTCTGTGGACTGCTTAGGGAAGGTACAGTAAAATCACTGATAGGTTGGGAAGTAGGGAAATATAATTTTAACCACTGTTGTACGATCTTGGTGTGTGTCTGTGTGTGTGTGTGTGTGTGTGTGTGTGTGTGTGTGTGTGTGTGTGTGTGTGTGTGTGTGTGTGTGTGTGTGTGTGTGTGTGTGTGTGTGTGTGTGTGTGTGTGTGTGTGTGTGTGTGTGTGTGTGTGTGTGTGTGTGTGTGTGTGTGTGTGTGTGTGTGTGTGTGTGTGTGTGTGTGTGTGTGTGTGTGTGTGTGTGTGTGTGTGTGTGTGTGTGTGTGTGTGTGTGTGTGTGTGTGTGTGTGTGTGTGTGTGTGTGTGTGTGTGTGTGTGTGTGTGTGTGTGTGTGTGTGTGTGTGTGTGTGTATGGGTGTGTGTGTGTGTGTGTGTGTGTGTGTGTGTGTGTGTGTGTGTGTGTGTGTGTGTGTGTGTGTGTGTGTGTGTGTGTGTGTGTATGTGTGTGTGTGTGTGTGTGTGTGTGTGTGTGTGTGTGTGTGTGTGTGTGTGTGTGTGTGTGTGTGTGTGTGTGTGTGTGTGTGTGTGTGTGTGTGTGTGTCTAGTTTTATTTGGCACTAGTGGGAGGCACAGTCCTCCACATGAGAGTGCAGGGGGCTTGCCTCCCTGTAAAAATTAATAAACTCTGTAGTTACAGATGAAGTGACATAGCTGTTGATGGTTAATTTTTTAGACTTCATAAAAGTGAATGAAGGGGTTACCAATAATTATTAGTCAATTTAATGGGCATCAAGGAGCTAGTGATTTGAAAGGCAATCATATGATCATCATTTGTACATATGTTTGTGTGTGCATGTACTGTATGTGTGTATATGTGTGTGTATGCATATACCAAATTTGAAAATACAGTATTTGATAATGTGTCAAAATAGCCTCTGACTGAACCTGTTCTTAAAAAGCAGTTTATATGAAATTGTGAAACTAAATATAATATTGCAACCATTAAAATCACAAAAGAGACAGTTTTGCTGGTGATTTGGAGGCTTTATTTTTTATTTATTTTTGCTGTATCTTTAAACAATAACTCATGAGTGGGTGTGAGCATATCAGGATGTCCCCATGATTGGCATGGATTGATGGATTGATCACTAGATTGAAGCCAGAGTGATTAAATAAAACCAACTGTGGGTAAATCCTAATATAGACCCCCATCCATGAGTGGGTTCTTGCTGTTACACAACATTATTTAAGAAGGAAATTGCTTACTGTTCTTAATGTATTTGTATAATGGTGCTGTAGTGTTCTTCTGCCTTTTTCCTTGTTTACTGATGCACTGCATGTGCATATGGGACTTACTTCCCCATGCTTGCACCGTATATCAGTGCAGTGCAGGAAAAGCAATTGAGAAAATAGAATCTCAGTTGTTTGTTTTTCAGTCAAGATTTTACAAGGGGTAGTGCAGAGATCGTAGGAAAATCAGGTACATCTCTGTTTCTTGATTTTTGAGAATCTACCTGAATTTTTCTTCTGTTTTGCTCTGTCCCTCAGCAAATTCCAATAGAAAGTCCAGCCACTCAATGGTTATTCAACGGCTCAAGTTTATTTTATTGGTATATGCTCAATTTACAAGGGGCATGCTGGTTGGGCTATCCAATCAGCTTTCACATTTTTTAATAAGAATGGCCCATCATTGTATAATTCTTTTAACCAGGAAGTGAAATACTCCATTGATCATTTTCAGCCAATACTAGGGCCATAGGGGCATAGATAAATACAGAATTGAAATATATGGATAAGTTCCCCAGCCAATCAACTATCAAGTTTTTGGGATGAGTGAGTAAACCAAATCTACTCAAAGAAAGCCTGCACAGAAATGGGGGGGTATATGCAGACTTGATGCAGGCAATGACCAGAAGTCAGGATTAAACTGCGGCCCCTGGACTATGATTGTACTGAACCACTGTGCTGTATCTCATAGCCCCCACTTGTATGTTCAAAGCCCATGGTTGTTGTACCATGTAGAAATCTGCAATTCCACAAACAGGGCTATAGCAGTGGAACACATTACATTATTTGGAAACAGAATTGCAATCAAATTCCCTTTACATTTCACATTATTTTAATCCATTTAAAATATAAATAAATAAATACTTCAAAAATTAAGTTTCAGATCAAGCACTTGAATTTTTTTCAGAATTATGACAGTAAAATATATTTTATCCTCCCTATACATATGTGGAAACACACACGCGCATGGGAACACACATATACACACACACACACACACACACACACACACACACACACACACACACACACACACACACACACATCCACGCACACACCTTCAAATCCTGGGAAAACTAATTAAAAGTAGTATATTTGCAGAGGGCATGCCCTTGCAACCCCCGTTCACTCATATCTCTAAATATCCTGACCCTGGCATCAAGCAACAGTGGGGATATGAAGAAATTTCATCCCTCCAACTGTTTTAGCATCCCACTGTTTTATATGGGCATACCAGATCACAATGTACATAGCCGAAACTGATGAAACTGCTCCAACCTGTTTCACTTTGACTAAATTGCTACCAACCATATACATTTATATATAAGAGTATAGCCATCTTGTTGCTATGACATTGTGTTTGTATCACAGTTCCTCAAACATAATCTTTTGAACGTCTCTTTGGTCTTGTCCTCCTAGCTCTGTTTACAGAAGTGATATATTGCTGCTTGAATCCTACTGCCAATCTCATTTCTGTGAGATCGCAGCTTCTCCAAGAAAGCGCCAGGCTGATTAGTAATTCCTGTGTCAGCAATCACACTTTTTTATGTGCCCTGACCTCAACATTAGGGCAGTAAAGAAAGGCGGCATGGGAGTGAAGGGGGTTTGCTGTTACAAAAACTCTTTTGTTTGTGGTTATTTTGTGGTGCAGTTGTTTGCTTACTGTACACACTAAACACTTGTTCAGACTCGACTGTCTTTAGAGACTTGTAGTCTCAAGGGATGGGAGTGGATACATAATGGTGTTCTGTCAGTCAGTATTTTGGGCTGATATTCTATGACTTGTTAAAAAAACAGTCAATCACATCTAGTGCAGATATATATGTGTGTGTGTGTGTGTGTGTGTGTGTGTGTGTGTGTGTGTGTGTGTGTGTGTGTGTGTGTGTGTATCTATATATATATATATGTATATATATATGTATATATATATATATATATATATATATATATATATATATATATATATATATATATATATATATGTATACTATGACATAAATATATATGTTCCTTTTTAAGTAGCTAAGGTTGCTTTTATTAACAAAATATTTCATTCCACTCCTAAGGTGTGTGGGTTCAGTAGCACTTTTTTTGGAATTAACATTTTTACTGTATCACCACCATCACAGATGTACCTAGAGATGGACAAGCATCCTGATATAGGCATAGAGTGGACTAGGATACTGCATGCATACAATCTGTGTGTAATACTATGCAAATTCTACCACGTCTGAGAACTTTGTCCTTTACCTGATATTACATTCAGTCAGTTATTGTGGTTCATTATAAATAGGTTTAATTATGGCAAAAAAGTCATAATAGTTGTTGTTTTGTTTAGGGAGGGGGCTTTAAGGCTGTATGTAACCCAATAATTTATTTTCTGAATATTCAGTAAATGTGCAGTTTGCCACCATATTTTATATGATTCAAAATGTCATTCTAGAATGCATTCTGTAGTATCGTATTTAATTTGTTAATCAGGAATGTAAGTTAAACCAGTGAAAATCATAACAGATGATAATTCTGCAGCAAATTGTACAGCCTAAACCAGTGAAAATCATAGTAGCTATTAACTATACAGTAAGACATATATCTTAAAACAATGAAAATCATTAATAGCTATTAACTATACAGTAAGAAATATATCTTAAAACAATGAAAATCATTAATAGCTATTAATTGTACAGTGAAATGTATAAATGAACACCCATCATTCTAATAGAACTGCATCACCTATTAAACTGGAAAATGTTCCACATATAACTGCATGTAACCATTAATCTGGCATGTATACTCAAATAAAGTAATTACTTCACTATCTGTAATCTGTAGAAAACAAACATCATGACAGTGAATTTTATAATTTGAAACTTGTCACCAAATTAAGTTTATCACTCATCTTCTGCCATTATAGTAGCACCTATAATCAAAACATTACTTGCCCAGATCTCAGTTATAATCTAGATATTAACATCTGTAACATTTTAACTTTATATGCACCTTCTTCTTATCACTTTCTTATATTTGTATTTTGCAGCTAAAAGATGCATCTGGAGTGAAACAAATGGACAAGAATGAACAACAGATCCTTCTTGAATCTCTTTCTTTTAATCAGGAATGGACAAGGAAACTGACTATCAGCTTTATACTCAGAGATTTCACCAATTTCATGGAGAAAATCATTAGAGCTGTTCGTTATGTTCAGAACAGTTAAACTGACATGTACTAGTCTGAAGAGTAAGAACGTTTTAGTTCAAGAATTTTTGTAAAACCTTTAAAAGCATTATGGACTCAAAGTTTATATTAGGAACAAAGGTACTGCACATTGCAGAAAAAAATAATATTTATTATTCTGTTTGGAAAGATATTTATTGACAGTATTTATGGAATTTTAAATGATGGTGTCTCATATTTATATAAGAAGTTGAAAAGCTGTACAATGTTGAAAAATTAGATATATTAATAATATTCATATTTATTGAAAATGTATTTCAATTTATAGTTTTATAATTTTATGGTATGCAAAATATTTATTTTGTTATTTATTACCACAATACACTGTTTGCATATTAAATAATTATTTTTATTCTAAAAAGAGTGTTTACATTTTACTGCATCCATTATTTTATTTTATTGTGCTGCTGTTAACGTTCCATAACATTCATGCTACTGGTTCTCCACCCCCCATTTTGTTACTTAACTTACACAGCACTAGAAAATAAGTGCTTAACTCAGCAATATAATCACACACACTTTCATTTGCCTTGTGTCTATGCTCACAAAACTTTTTTTTCTGTAAGGTGTTATCTTAAAACATTCAAGTAAACATTACTTTACTCTGTCATAGTTTAAACAAACAACATCAATCAAGTTAGAAACAGGAGTTGCAGCTTTACCATGGAGAAAGGGGATCAGTAACTGTACCCAGACCCCTTGCTCAACATTATACTTTTTACATGCCCTTTCAAATATGTGAATAAAACTCTCAAAATTATCCTCCTTTCTAAATTGTAGAAGAAATTTACTGACTTTTATTGCTTCTGGGGTTTGGTTATTCCATTCCCCATTACCTCCATGACTCTGTTGAAGAGTCAGCAACTCCCTCTCCTGTTGACACTGTTTCTCATTTTCTTCAGCTTCCAAATGCCATAGTCTCTCTGCTGATTCTAATTCCCAACATTTGGCTGCCAGTTCAAGTCTCTTTAACTCCAGACAGATTTTTAAGTCCTCTGAGGGCTGCAAATTCCCATCACCAGACTGGTTATCCTTCTGGTTGCTGGTCTGAGTGTGACAAAGGCTGAAATAATTTCCATAGCTGTATGTATACTTACTGTAAATTTATGCAGTTATCCCATTTGCCTTGTGACCCTGGTTGTGGCTGAAAAAGTTCCTGCACCAACTCACTTACCCAGTTAACAAAAAGTAACCCTGGAGACTTTTGTAGTCAGAAAAAGAGATTTAGTTTCTGTGAAAGCCTTAGTCCCCCGGCATACTGCCATGCAAGCATAGATGCAAAAATGAAAGATGGCCTGAGACTGTTAGTGTTGTGAGGAAATTAATTGAGCCAATTTTTTTTTGCAACTATTCAGCACATTTAGCTTGAAAAATGTCTTCCCCGAGAGTAGAACACTTGTACACTTGTTACCATATAATAAACAAGAGTTCAGTGATATAAAATACTGTCCACCATATTTGTTATTGTATTTTATTTTGTTAACCAGTGTAGAACAGTGATCCAAAATAGTCATTTTCAGGATTTATTGTCACCTCTGTCTGAGATTTTAGAACAATATAAAAGGCTTTTATAAAAAGTTTGGCAGATAGTTTGAATTAACATACTTTTGGAATGTCATCCTAGATTTTCTCCTTGATGCACAATGGGTATGACCTAGGCAGAGCTGAATCTTACTTGTATCAAGCATCGGATTAAAGAGTGAATCACATTAGTAGCTGCATTTATAAATTTGTTAAAAATGTTTCATACTGTTAACCATAACAAAGCCTCTTCTGTTCTTCATGGAGGAAATGTAGCTCCTTCTCTAGTGAGGAGGTCAGCCTACAACTTTTAATGAAGGAAGTGCATCACAAAACCACTGGATGCTGTATATGAGGGAAAGTTCTTAAGTGAAGTTTCACAAGGTTCAGCAGTGAAATGATTTAAATTTTACTGATTACAAATATTGCATTTTCAGTTGATTTTACTGTGTTGATAATAACACCCTGGAGAAAGTATATCATATTAGCCAAACCATTCTTCAATGTTTCTTAAATGGCTAGAAGATCGTAAAATATAAGATTAACTGAAACAAAACAGTATAGCATTTTATTATGAAATCTGTGACATATACATGCTTATAAAGGCAGTAAAACACCATGGGTAGCCAACTTTTCAGATTTAGGGATGATTCAATGCTAACATGCTTTTATGATGATACCACCTTTAAATCTATTTATTCTAAATTGAGACTTTTGTGTAGGCCTCAAAAGATTCTACCATTTCCACTCACAAGTTATTTTACGTTACACTTTACTAATTTTGATGCTACACTAGGATCTGGTAATTACTTAGCCAGTAGTAATTCAGTAGTAGTAAGTACTAGTAGTAGTAGTAAGTACTAATAGTAGTAGTAAGTACTAGTAGTAGTAAGTACTAGTAGTAGTAGTAAGTACTAATAGTAGTAGTAAGTACTAGTAGTAGTAAGTACTAGTAGTAGTAGTAAGTACTAGTAGTAGTAGTAGTAAGATTCAACAAAGCATTGTATAAACAACTTTCAGGTGTGGCCATGGGGGCAAGAGTAGCCCCAGCTTTTGTTAATTTAGTCATGGAAAATTAGGAACAAAAATTTTTAGAGTCACACTCTAGTTTTAGTAAGGTGGATATATATTATAGATACATTGACGACTTTTTTTTTCTGTTGACTGGGGACTACCTTGAATTTGGTGAATTAGTTACACATTTGAATAACACTACAAGATTTCTATCCTTTAAAATCAGTGGATTTTGAAAAAATATTATTCTTTGGATTTGAATCTAAGTATAGATAATGTAACAAGAGAATTCAAAAGCAAAATATACAGAAAACCTTGTTTTGCTAATCAGTATTTACATAGGGATAGTTTGCATCCCATTCATATAAAGAAGGGAGTTATTAAAGCTCAGGTTATAAGATTGAGTAGACTGACTTCAGATGAAGAATTTTTTTCTAAGGAATTGATATTCCTGAGATTTTTGTTTCTCAACAGATGGTATGATTTGGAATGGTTAAAAAGAATAGAAGATGAAGTAAGAACTTTGAGAAGTGGGGTTGCTAAACCCATTTTACATTCTAAGGACTCAGTGGTGGGTCCGCCAAACATTTATAGGACTAGTTCCACAATGGAACCACAAGAATTCAATATTGCATTTCCCTTGCCAATAGCCAGAGAAATGTGGAACATTAAATATATTTTTGGAAACAATTGGAGAATAATTCTCGGAAACAAGGAAATGGTTCCATTTTAGGGGTGACACCTAGATTTACGTTCAAGAGAATTACTAACATTGTCTATGTTGGAATCAGGTAAAGTGAAAAATAGTAATAACATCCATATATGTTCCAACCAAAAGGGAACTTTTAGTTGCATGAATTGCAAACAATGTAGGTTCATTAGCAATTCTTCCTTCGTTATTGTGGAACATTTGAGACAAACATTTTGGGCAAAAGATTATTATAATTGCAACAGTGAGTATGTTGTTTATATAGCTACCTGTACCACATGTAAAAATTACTATATAGGGAAAACAAAGAGAAGTCTGAAACGTAGAATATATGAACACACTCTAGCTATAAAGAAAAAAGACAAGACTAATTAATTATCTAGGCATGCACTTTTTTGTTCATTATTTAAAAAGTTTGAATTTTTTGTTTTAGACAGTGTTGACAAGGCTTTATTTGCTGGGGATTTAAACAACACACTGGAATGTAGAGAAGCATTCTGGCAGCTCCTATTTGGGGCAGATATAGCACCCTGCTTAAATGAAGTCATCAATTCATAGGTTCATAGGTTCATAGGTTCATACTAGGCTATCTGCCCTAGGGCATTTATAAGCCTAGCCAGAGTGTGTTTGGCTTTCGCCACCTATTTCAAATTAATTTTGCTATGCCCTTTTTTGAGGTTAGTATACTGTGCCTCTGTCTAACAGTGACACAGAAGTGATACACGGGGTAAACCTGTGATCTCCCATCCACTCATCAAGATTCCTCTTGAAGAGAGTCAATGAGGGACTCTGCCTAACCTGGACTGGGATTTTATTCCAGAGTGAAGGGAACCTCTGGGTTATGAATCTGTCCCTCCAGCATGTCCTATTTATTTCAGTGCTGAGGTTCAAATCTCTCGAGCGCGTAGCTTGATGCGATTTGGATTTTCTGAGGTGCAGCATGTCCATTAATTCCAGGTTGGACATGACTTTATACGTCAGGCACAGATCGCCTCTGAGCAGGTGGTATGCCACTGAGTAGAGCTGGAGTTTCTTTAACCGGGCAACATATGGCATCTGTTTGAGTCCTTTGATCCTCTTGGTGAGGTACTTTTGGCATCTTTCCAGTTGCTGCAGGTGTCTGGTAAGGTACATCCCAAAAGAGGCATTGTACTCAATTATGGGCCTGATGAGGGATGAGTAAAGGGGCACGATGACCTCCCCTGATCTAGATGTGAATCCCTTCATGATTAGGTGGGCTATATAGAATGTTTTTCTAACCACTTTGGCCATGTGGTTGTCAAATGAGAGATTGCTATCAACTTGGGTCCCCAGGTCCCTAATTACTTCTTCTGTACTTAATGGATTACCACCTATGTGGTAATTTGTGGGCACTTTGTTTTTGCCAAAGGGGATGACTATACACTTTTTGGCATTTAGCTTGAGGCCATGGCTCTGGCACCAGTTGTCTGTTTCTATGAGGCCCTTTTGGAGGATGCTTGTGTCGGCTGGAGAATCGATTATGGCACCCAGTTTGCAGTCATCTGCGAACTTGGCCAGCCACAGTCCTTCCGTGTTGGCCTGTACCTCCGAGAAATATATACCGAACAAGACAGGTCCCAGGACTGAGCCTTGTGGGATGCCACTTGTAACTGGTTTGGAGTCTGACATGGCTCCAGCAATTCTAACCATGTGCGTTCTGTCTTTGAGCCAGTTTGCAACCCATCTAGTGACATAGGGGTTTATATTTAAGCTGGTGAGCTTCTCTATAATGCCCGAGTGGGGTATTGTATCGAAGGCTTTTGCAAGGTCCAGGTAGGCTGTGTGGACCACCTTCCCATCGTCAATGGCCTTGGTGACTGTTTCAAAGAAATTGACCAGGTTTAAGAGGCAGGATCTGCCCTTAACAAAGCCGAACTGGGTAGGATCCAGTGTCTGTAGGTCCCCAATATCTTTATTTATGAGGTCCATGATGATCCTTTCCATAGTTTTGCAGATCAAGCTAGTCAGGCTTATGGGGCAATAGTTTCCAGGATCCATTGAGGCACCACCTTTGTGGAGAGGTACCACTGTTGCTGTATGCCACTCTTTTGGTACATATCCTGTAGTAAGGCTGAGATTGAACAATAGTTTTATGTTTGGGTTTAGCTCTTCTTGGAGTTCATGTAGGACGCAGCCCGGGACACCGTCTGGTCCCATTGATGCTGTGTTTTTTGCTTTGGAGAGGGCGGCTTTTACCTGAGCATCTGAGATGTCAGGGGGCAGCACTCTGCTGGGATAGATATTTGCCCTTTTGGTGGGAAGGGGGGGGAGTTTGTGCTGAACCTGTCAGATAGGATGTTGGCAATGTCTGTGGGTTCGGTGTATTTTTTTGTCATTTTGGACTAATTCTGAGCATATCTGGGAATTCCCACCCAGGTTCCTAACATAACTAAAGAAAGCCTTGTGATTATCCTTAGTGTCCTGTGCAAGTTTTCTCTCTAGGCTGGCCTTAGACGATTTTATGAGTGCCCATAGTTTTTTGCTAATACTGACCAGAGATGCCTTCCCTTTTTGGGATTTTGCTCTATCATGTAGTAGCTTCCTCTTTCTATTGTATCGTTTGTTTATGGCTGGGGTCCACCAGACAGGACGTCTGCCTTTGGAGGATTGGGTCTTGGTTTTATTTGGGATTGCATGATCCATGCATTCCTGAAGGTGTTCATAGAATGCATTTATAAAGGATTCTGCGGTCTGGGCTGTATTTTCCACAGGCCTGGGGGCTTTGAAGGATTCCACCTCGGTTTTGAGGAGTGTGAAATTTGCTTTAGAGAAGCTTTTCACTGCAGTTTTCTGGGCAGGGGGTGGGGTCGGGATGTGAATATCCAGTGAGATTAGTTTATGGTCAGATCTTACCAGTGAGGGATACACTTCTGGTGTGGAGCATAGAGTCCCCATGTTGGTGAAGACAGGTCCAGTATGTATTCCCCTCTTGTGGGAGGGGTAACAAGTTGTTCCATAGCATTTGAGTTTATAAATTCTAGTAATCTTTGAGCTAGGGTGTTGGAGCTAGAGTAATGCTCCCAGTCTATGTTTGGGTAGTTGAAGTCGCCCAATAATATGGTGTTTGGAGAGACCTTCATATTTTCCAGTGTTCTCAGGAAGGCTGAGTGGGGTTCCTGCGTTTGGGAGGGTGGTCTGTAGCAGGCTATAAACTGGAAGGCAGTTTTACCCACTGTTAGTTGCACATGGATAGTCTCTGATGCTTCGTGCTGTGCCACCAACCTGGAGGTGTGGGTATCTTTGACGAATATTGATACTCCTCCTCCTTTTGTGGTTCGGTCCAAGTTTTGGGGCCGAAAAGCATGGTATGAGGTATAACCTGGTAGTGCTGGGGTGCTCTCGGGAGCCTTGAACCAGGTTTCTGTTACTGCACAGATATCGATGTTCTCCATGCTAAGGAGAGTTTCAAGTGCATGCATCTTGAGGTTTAGACTTCTGGCGTTGAGTAGCATAACTCTTAGTTTCTCATCCCTTGTGATACCTATGGAGGTGGGTTTGTCTTTTGAGCCTTGCCTAAAAAAGGCACTATGGGGGTAGCAAGAGCCTTTGCCAATATCCGAAAGCACAGGGGTGACAGATGCAAGCCGTCCTTAGCGAAGCATTGTGGCTTGTCAAGCATTCCATCCCAGGCTGACAGGCATTGGATCCCCTTTGAATGACACCAATACTTAAGACAATTGTTGAAATTGATCATCTTGTCTTCATATTGTGGCATCATTCTTGGTGAGGGTAAGATCCTACTCAAGGTCAGGGTCATACCGGCCTGGGCTACATGCACAGAGAGCTCCTCTATGTCTCTTTTCATGTAGTCCAGGGAGGTACGTCTCAGGTCATTCACACCAGCATGGACAATGACTGAGTCATATTTGTACTTGCCATGGAGTGACCTGAGTGCTTGTGTTATGTGGTGGATCCTAGCGCCTGACAGGCAGCTCACTGTAACCTTCTCCTTGTTCAGCCTGGTGAGCGGGACGTCAGTGTGCCTGACAATAGAGTCACCTATTACAAGTGTATCAGGTGTGCTGTTTAGCCTTAAGGGCTGTGACTGTTCAGCACACTGGCTTTGTGAGCTATGTGTTGCATGTGTTTTGTTTTGGGGTAGCGGTTGCTTGGGTGTCTGCTTTGGAGGTCTCTGCTGCTTAGGCAGATTTTTATATAGAGCCTCCGAGTATGTTTTTTTGTGTTTATGTGTTTGGTTTGCTGTCGTGGTAGGTCTATGTGAGACTGGAATTGTAGTGAGTGTGGTTTCCTTCTCCTCCTGACTGGTTACGCCAGCACTGAGTTGAGAGAGCTTAGCCTCCAGTTTGGCTATATGGTTGCATCTCTCACATGTGTTGGAATTTGTTGGGAGGAGGAGAGGGTTGTTTGTGTACATGAGGCAGTTGTAACATTGCCTCAAGATTCCCAGATTCACCAGCTGGACCAGAGATGAGATTGACAACTGAACTTTGGACATGCTAGAATAGTATTGGGAATTCCTTTATAATTGAAAAAAAGGGCCAATGGGGAACAAGGTACTCAAGGGGAGTTTGTGAGGGTGTAGTGCTTTTAATTTTTTAGTGCTGACATATAATTGCTTTAGTGAGCAAGTGCCTTTAGTGAGCAAGTACCAGGTAACTTAAATGCAATGTGTTACAGGTAACTTAAATGCAAAAACGACAAACAGTAACTTTCTTTCAAGTGAAACAAGGAAATAAGTACAGTAAGCAATGCATATATCACTAGGGATCCACAGAAGCACTGAAAAGCCACGTTTTAGGTGGAATTAGCTTTTCAGAGAACTAACAAGCAAACAACAACAAGCATACAAACAAAGCTAGATTCAGCAGGCCTGGATCTAGTCTATGCTACAGCAAACAAGGTGTACCAATTTCAGTAAAAAACAGTTCAAATATGCAGGCACTATAAGCCTTTAAACCAGAAATTTCCAGCTCAGAAGGGCAGAGTCCAGCCTCTCCTACCACAAGAGTGCAGACCACGAACCTTCTTAATGTAAAATAACTGGCCTGAAGCCCAAGTGCTTAAACCAGAACTAATACACTTTTAGAATAATAGACACTGAGCCCTCAATCAGCAGTTCCCAACTTAGAAGGATGTAAGCTGCCTGTCCTGCCACCACAGTGCAGGCCACAAACCTTCCTAATGTAAAACAACTGGTCTGAAGCCCAAGTGCTTAATCCAAAAGACTTAGAATGATTGCTACACTTTAATCAAGTTATGACCAAGCAGTAATAAATACAACTGAATACTTTAAAGAATGCCTGGATTAGTGCTCAAGTTATACAAACAAAGTTAGATTCAGCAGGCCTGGATCTAGTCTATGCTACAGCAAGCAAGGTGTACCAATTTCAGTAAGAAGCAGTTCAAATATGCAGGCACTATAAGCCTTTAACCAAAAATTCCCAGCTCAGAAGGGCAGAGTCCAGCTTCTCCTCCCACAAGAGTGCAGACCACGGAACCTCTTAATGTAAAATAACTGGCCTGATGCCCAAGTGCTTAAACCAGAATTAATACACTTTTAGAATAACAGACACTGAGCCCTCAATCAGCAGTTCCCAACTTAGAAGGATGTAAGCTACCTGTTCTGCCACTACAGTGCAGACCACAAACCTTTTTACTGTAAAACAACTGGTCTGAAGCCCAAGTGCTTAAACTAAAAGGCTTAGAATGAGTTACACCAAGCAGTAATAAATACAATTGAGTAATTTTAAGATGACGCAAAAGCAAAATAAAGTAGGAAGAAACACAAATACAGTAAAAGCAGATAACATTTTTTTTTTTTTTTTTTTGAGTGAGCAAATGAGATGGGGCCAGGAGGAGTATCCAAGTGCAAATTTATAAGAGGGGTGGGCAGTTTCAAAGCCACCAAGATTAAGACCAAAACAAAAACAAGGAGGGTGGGTGAGGACCTACTGAAAAAACAGAGTCACAACTTTCAGCTAGATATTGCTCAATGCAACACAAACAAATTAATTTAAATTGTGTATTATTTGAAAAAAGTGCAGATAAAAATTTATTTAACTTCACTTATGCATTCAGTTGATTGCATGCAGGTCTTAGCTGGCCAAAGCTCAGTTTGAAATGTTTTTTTAATGTACAGATGAATTTTTAACGCACATTTGTATATAAGGACATTCATAATTATATATTGTGTATTAGGGATTGACTTTATATTGATTAATTAATTAATCAATTGATGTTTTAGGTCATTTCCTGTAAGTTAATTTAGTATAAAAGGAAGGGGTAGGTTTGTATGTGTTTTTTCTGATGAGGTTCACGTGATTAAAAGTGAATGAAAGCGCTAGACCTATTGTCCGAGTGTGGCTATTTGGAAGTTGTTTCGAGCTGGTTTTTCCTTTGTTTTTTGAAGTATTGGACTTTCTGAGTTTTACTTTAATTGAAGTAATATATCTCAAATTATTGGGCTATATGTTAAATTATTCAGAATTACATCATCAGTGCAATTTGTTACAGAAGAAGCATGGTTCAACAGTGAAAAATGGGGTTAAATAAAATGTTCATTACCGTGTTATGAGTTACTGTACAGACAAATGCCTAAAGTTATAGAAGGACTGTTTGCATCAGTTATTGTAAAATGTCACCATGCAATCAATTGAATTTAATTAAAAAAAATTCATAAAGATTAGAAAACAATTTCATAAGGTTCAGTGTTCTATACAAGTAAGTATTGCAATGTTATATTTCATTCATAAAAATAGTACACAAAGTTGCTATAGTATGAAAATATATGAAATTCTTATTGACTGCTTTGTGATGCAGACATTCACATTAGTTTATGACTTTGTGATTGTTTATCTAAATATATTATCACATAACTGTAAATGTCTTATACTTGTTCCCATGCATTGTAGAAAGACGTGATTGGCTGAATGGCAAATTGTTTAAGAAAATTAATATTTGATGACAGTTCTGTCAAGTCAATGCAGTTTCAGCTGTATTGGTTAAATCTCCAAGTTTTGTCATTTTGTAGTACTCCTCAGAGTCTGTTACTATGGTATTGAGCATAAGGAAGTCACAGAATGTACTGAATTTGTCTGCCATCTAGGGCCAGATCCAAAGGGTCAGCACTGCAGCTCACAAGGGCTTGCAGCATGGCAGACCTAGGCAAAGGCCTTGGTACTGTGCCTCCATAGCATTTTCCCCCATGACACCCATATAAGTTCCTAGGTTCATAGGTGTATGCTAGAATAATGACCACTGGGGCCTTTTAAAGCCTATCCATGTATCCCAAATCTCTGACAAGTTCTGCTACCCTTGCTAAGTGTAAGCAGGGGGTTGGGAGATGAACTTTTACAAACAGGGACCTGGGAGATCAGCCATTAATAAGCTTCCTGGGTCCATTAGAGATATAGTTGCCAAACTAGGGGTGACTTCCCAGTTCCCCATCTAACTGTCCTATTTACATTTGAATTGAGTTATGGATTAAATCTAGTACCCATGGATTGGGAGCCGGTTCCAGAGAATGAGTAGCCTCTGGGATACATACTGGTCTTTCCAGCAGGTCCTGTAGATATATATAATAGGCAAGGTTTAAGTCTTTAGAGTGGGTAATTCTAGTGCTGTTTTTTTTTTTTTTTTGAGTATGTGGAGGAGGTCCTTCAGGGTGTGGTCTGACAACTTCTTGTATGCCAGGTATTGATTTCAGCTCAACAGTCCATAGGAGGCAAAATACAAGGATAGGGCTTTGAGGCAGTCTGCATAGGACATGTTATTTATGCCCTATATTCACACTCATGCATTCGTATACATAAAATTCTTGTAAAACAATAGTTAGAAATGAAATTTAACAGTAAATTAACTGGGGTAATGTATAATGGTAAATAATAATACATAAAAATAAAACTTCAATGGACTAAAAGAAAGGCACACTGATGCTGAACGGATATTAAGCTTTAGTTTTTATTAAGATGAAAGAACTTCCTCAGAATACAATGACATGCAATAACCTCTAGTTCTAATATGTACAACCCTAGAGTGTAACTACAGTAGCCAATAAACATATAACAGTGTTTTTCAAAAAAAAAAAAAAAAAAAAAACAATAAGAAAACTGCAATTATAATAAAAAGGTAGATCAAATGACATAACATTAATGGGTACAGTGAATAATATGCTGAAGGGGTGTGTCATTAGTTATACCGGCGTAGAGCACATTTAATGTTTAAACTCTCATTCAGTTCTGGAGATGCTTCTGCATTCAATAACAACTGCCATTTAAGTTCTCTCCATTCAAGAAAAGAGTCACTATCTCCAAAAAATGAATCAATCTGTTCTAATACAAAGAATTTGAATTTATTGAACTGTGTACAGGTCATACTCTGTTTTGCAAGGGCATTATTTTCATTAGAAGCTTGAATTGCCTCCAGGTGCTCCTTAATGTGATCTGACAGTTTGCGTTTGGTTTTACCTACACAGAAACATCCACAAGACATACAAGTACCTGCATAAACTACAAAGGTTGAATGGCAATGAAAATATCTAGAAAATGAAACTACATAGTTGCAATAAGAAAAAGTATAGTTATCACCTGTAAAAATAAAAGGACAAACAATGCATTTACCACAACAGCACATGCCTATAGATGAATTATTCATAACAGGAGAAGGCAATAAAAACTGTGCGTCACTATTTTCCACATATGAATAAATAGTTCTAGTCTTTTTAAATGTAAAAGCAGGTGCATTTCCTAAGGCAGAACTTATTTGTGGGGAATCAGAAATAATGTCCCAATTGTTGGAAATAATTTCCTTAATAGTAGACATGTCCCTGCAAATAGGAATAGGAAAATTAAGAATCTGTTAGATGGAGAAGGTTCTGTAATACAGGGTTGGAATCCATATTTTAGAATAAGAAGGTATTTACTATGTCTAGCTGCTGAAACTTCTTCACAAATGCTGCCAGTTAAAGAAGCAGGGTAGTTCCTAATGGAAAACATATGTTTCAGTAATGAGGACTGCACAAAAAATTCCTCGTCATGACTAACCAACCTAGACAGTCTAATAAACTGACCCTTAACCACATTTTTCTTCATATAGAATGGGTGTTGGCTAGTAAAATCCAGAACGTTGATTTTATAAGTGTCTTTTCTGAATACTGTTGAAAAGATACAACCAGAGGGAAGTAACACAATGTTCGTGTCTAGAAAATTAACGGTCTGACCCTGAATTGAAATAATTCGATTAAGGAAACCTATACTATTTTTTTCAAACTAGAGATAAAAAAAATCGAACTCATTTTTGTTACCATTCCATGCAAAAAGTATGATATCGATGTAATGTTTGTAAATAAGCATGCGCCGAAATCCAGGTAGAGAAGATACATGTTCATATTCCCACACACTGAGAACTAGCTTGGCAAAAGCTGGTGCTAGTTTTGAACCCATTGCAACTCCTTTTATTTCTTTGTATATTTTGTCATTGAAAAAGAAGAAGTTTCTGGTAAGGACAATATTAACTAGAGTACAAATAGTATTAACTTTGCGTGGAGGAAAAGATGTATATTTAGTGAGAAATATTTTAATATATACTTGTGATGATGTATTGCTTACTTAATTATTACAGCTCAGTGATAGGTAAGTCAGTCTGGATACAGCCTCAGAGACACAGAAAGAACAGCCCTATAAGTAAACAATGCACACTACTACTGCTAATAATAGTAGGTAGTATGTGGAGTGCTACAATTACTCTCCTATATCAGGGAAAAGACAAGCTAGATAAGCATCGCTGTTATATCAGAAAGGTACCAAACAAGATTTTGTTAAGTACCCTTTAGAATTGTTAAGATTTAATCATGTATTGGGGATTAACTGCTGACAGTGATGGCCAGAATAAACAGTAGTAGACGGTAAAGCAACTTTAAAAGCTGTTGGATGCTTTGCTCTGCCACAGTTATAAACAAAAAAGTATAGCAGAACAAAGTGTCTAACAGCTTTTAAAGCAAATGGTTCTTCACAGGGACACTTCATTTCTGCCTACTGTCTGTTTGACAGTACTAAGTGTTTTACTGGCTTTCAATGGCTTTGCAAGCTGATAACACACTTTGTGCTCCGACACTTTTTTCTTCTGTAACCAGTAGTACATGGAACAGAAAAATCTCCACGCACTAGAAACAATTAGGATTGGGTCTCACCTATCATACCCCATATTATATAATCTTAAGATGGATGCCAGGAAATTGCTCTCTGAAGCTGTGCTCTTGAGGTAAATTTCTTGGCATCCATCATGTCTCAGATAATAAATTAGTTATGGAATGAAACCAGGTCATAATCCTCTATGATGATGATGGTAATATAAAAATAATAATAATAATAACTGCAACAATACAAAGATGAGCAGCAAACATCAATCGGTATATACATCTATATCAGTTATTTTACAGGCACATATTAAGTAGTAGATCCTTTAATGTTGCTACACAACATTGAAGCCCAAACTGTTTATGTGCAAAAAGGCTGATATTCTTACAGCCAAAGTATGCACATACAGAGAATAGGTCAAAATCCCTACATGTCACCGAGGCTACCACAGCAGTCTTCCTTAGGAGATCATCTTTGCAAAGTGACACAACCTTTAGAAAATTTTGTATATACAGCATACATTTGGACTGTTAAACAATATTACTGAACTGAACTGGTAATTTTTAGTAAACTAAAGTTGCAGCTGTTAGAGTCACTGTCTTCTGACTGCCAAATGCAAACTGATGCAAGCAAGGAAGTGTTTTCACACCAGGCAAGTGAAATAACAATACTCAAGCAATAAATCCCAATAACCAGTGTATAACCAAACCAAATAAGAAAAAACACTGGTAGCAGCAGAGGAACAAACAGACTGGTTTAGCGTAAACAATTTATTCAACGCTTTTGTCACTCAGACTTTATCAGAAATACAAAAAAAAGTTTCTGATCACATGTTTAAATACTTAAAACAAATACCTCATTAAACTTTAATTACTTAAGTAAACAGTAAAACAATAAAACAATCATCAGTAATACATTTATATTAATAGATGTTATATTAATTAATAGATGTTATATATTTATAATCAATAGCTGTCCTTCTCTTCTCTGTTGCAGTATTCTGTCCTATCCTCCTTCCCCACTTCCTTCTGTTCTTGGATGTACTGACTCTCTCTCTCCCTTGGACTGTCTCTCTGCCTGAGGCTTCAGTTCTGAGGATCATTTGCACGTACGTCTTTCATGGCCTACATCCAAAAGCAGCCTACATCAAATGTACCGCACACCTCACAGTAATAAGTCTTTGGTATACTGGCCGATGTCTGGTTGCCTGGGCAGGCAGCTCCCTCATGAAAGAATGCTACAACAGAGAAAGACATCTGTTGTTATGGTAAGTTCTTACACAACTCTTTTCTCCATGTCTCTTAAACAAGGTCGGTACCTACATGTGAGGGATTCCTATGTTTTGGCAATGGAATCAAGTTTGTTACAGGATAGCTGTGATCAGAAGGTGAACTGGTCTTAAACTAGTCTTAATTGTTTCAAAAGTTTCTGCCTGTGCATTTTTCAAGGAATTAGTTTTAAATTTTCTGTGTAAGAATGGTGTGGTGTTGGGGTGGTCACACCGATATGTTAAAGTTAGAGTGCTTTATATCAAGTCTCTAGCAGCAGATTAGGTTGTCATAACCAGACTTTGGAGAGAAAAAGTGGCAGTCTTGGGTGAAGTTTGGGGATGGCAAGTTTGCAAGTCTTCATCATGCTGGGATCCTTGCCTGTTGTAGCACCTTAATATGACAAATGAATAGGTTAGCCATTTTCAGCTAAATGGATTTTATGAACAAACAGATAACACAGTGATGGAGATTATGCTGCAGTGGCCAGATGATTCATTTAAGGGTAGTGCTTTGCAAAAAGAAAGTCATGTGACGTCCTCACTGTAACAGTAAATAGAGTCTGGCTGTTCAACTCACTGCTCTCTCTGGGTATTTTTAATGGTAGTTTGCCTTCTGATGCAGTTCCCCAGGTGCACTTACAAGTGAATAGGTCTTTCTCACACTCTTGGCAGGAGAAATTAAAGGCTTACTGCTCCCTCAACTCCTTCTCCTGCTGTGCCCAAGAAAAAGCTACTAGGGACCCTACTTGCTGACACTGCATGCTCAGTCAGTGCATTAGCTGCTAGTGGGTGCTTCTGTAGTGTCCACAATTTGTTCCTCAGACCACTCACTTTCCCCAGGACCCTCTGGTGTAATCCATGCTGCCACCATGGACCAGTGCTTAGCCACATCCTCAGCAGCTGTTATATTGTCCATTTTGGACAAAGGAGAACCATTATGTTCATCATTCATATTGCTTTAGTGATGTATGGGTTTTGTGCCTGCAGAAACCCACACTGGCAGCTTTCCAAAGCTCAGAATAATCTGAGATTGGCTAAACCCCCACCATCAGGGCATGCCTAACACTTATCAGTCATTTCAGTGTCTTAGTTGCAGCTATATTACAGTTTAATCTTCCTGGCAACCTGCATTGGTGTATTACAGCTTCCAGATGCCTTTGGAATTTTTCCTTCCTTTTCATTATAAACTGATTTATTTTTATGTAAAATATGTACATGTGAACTTTATTCTGGTATTATTATTAATTACTCCTAATTCCTTTGGGATTTCTAGCTTACTGTTTGTATGCTTGATACTGATTTTAAGCGGTTAGAGGCTTCTCTAACAAGTTCAATAACTTGTGCTGGGAAACTGAAGTTGTGTAATGTTGAATAGAACTACTGTTGTTTATCTGCTTCATTTGAAAGTTCTGACAGGAGAATACTGCACTTTTTGCATTTCTTCATTTATGGTGTTTACTAATTTAACAGTGCTACAGCTGTTAAACTGCACTTTTATTGCAGATTACTTTCTGTATATTTTCTGCGGAGATTTGTTTTTGGTTTTAGCAGGAACCAATCCATGTGTAAACAACTACTCTAGATTTACAATGCTGATACTTTTCATCTCAGAAATTGTCTCTGTTAAATGAAATATTTTATCTGTGATTAGTATAACCAAAACTTTGTCATTTTTGCTTTAGAAATTGTATGTTTAAATGCAATGTTTTTACTAGTACTTTTGTACTTTACTATAACAAACACTTTGATTGTTATTTTTGTTTGCAATTATTATTTTGTTTTTGGAGCTTTTCTCCCCAGGACTCCATTGAAAACAGGTTCTTCTAGGCCCAATGGACTATCCTGGTTAACCATCTGCAAATAAATGAATAAATAAATAATAAAATTAAAACCATACCACATTAACCCCACTTAAAATACAATATAAGTGTTAAATAACCAGTTTTCTGTCAGCCAAAAAATATTTTATGTTTACCATATCATTCATGCCTCGAAGACTATCTTCCCCAGCTTTAACTGCCATAATGTCTCTTTTCTTTCCACCTTGTTTTTAAGGTTCCCACCTCTTAAATCCTGTTTCACATGTTTTAACACATAAAAAGTATATTTCTTATATTAACTACAAATAACAGAATGTCTATAAGGGGCATTATTTTCATCTTTAGTTTTAATAGCATAATAATATTCTTTAATACGCTCATTTAAACTTCTTGTAGTCATACCTATATAAAAGGCAGGACACCCTGAGCACAGAGCAATGTAAACTATGTTTCCTATGGAACAATTAAATCTACCAGGTATACTAATACTGTGACTTAAGTGATTTAAACTTATATATGGCTCTTCATGAATGTACCTACAAGTGTTACATTTGTAACACTTGTAGGTTCCTTTTGGTTTATCAGTCATAGCAAGGGGCATAAAGGTGTCATCCTTCTCCAAAATACTTTTAATATTTCTACCTTTCTTGTAAACAAATTTTGGGACCCTGCCTAAAACTTTGTATAAATCAATATTGCCTGTAATAATTTTCCAGTTAATTTGAATATCAGAAATAATTTTTATGCTATCCACAGTCATATCTATTGCACATCTTGGAGAAGAAATCAAATTGTTAACATTAGCTGTCTTTTTAACTACTAATCCTTTTTCAGGGATAGGTGGAAAATCTGTAATATATCTGTTCTTAATTTCTGATGCTATTTTTCTAACAAATCTAGACGATAGCCTCTATTTGAAATAACAATACTCACTGACTTTGCTACCATGAGCTGTGTTGTGATTTAAACCCATCAGCCTGTAAGTAGCCGCAGGACACTAACTACTAAAGGTAAGATGGTTTAAAAGAATGGGGAAAAAGATTAACCATTTCGGAACATTTCAGGTTTTAAAAGACTGTTTAAAAATAGCTTCCATCAGAATATTGGAAACTGGGTTCCCTGTCCAAGTACCGATATTAATTTTAAAAAGAAAAAGAAAATAATGCTCCTTTCTGTTGGCAGCAGGCACTCAAACTACAGAAATAATACAGGTAGCGTTCTACCGTGCAAGATAAAGAATTAGAATTACTGCCAGTCAATCAACTGCAGTTTAAACATACCAAAAAAAACAAAAAGAAAAACACTAAATGCCAGTGAAGAAAAATCTTAAATCTTCTGAAAAGTCAAAGGTTCAGAGAAAGCCTGTATACTGACTGTTACATACTAGAAACTGTGGCTAAGTACTTATTTTGATTTTAAAAGTAGACCTAAAAGAATATATATTTAGTGCAACTGGTAAGCAACTCCTGAACTGCACCAGTGACACAGGTACCTTTTCACACTGCAAAATAATGAATCAGAGTTACTTTTATTCCCTGAGATAGGACTAAAATCCACCAGTCAGCAAGCAAGACTTCAGTAAACAAGACTTTTACATTTAATAATAGTTAAGAGTTATGTGGAATTCAGTTACCCTACCAAATTCCTTCTACTTCTTGATACTACAATTTTGCAGCATGGTGATGGGTTTCCATGAGCGCCACCTTGATTTTTCCAGATCCCACAGTCCATCCCAGTATTACGGTGTCAACTGTCAATTTAAAATTTTTCCAGTCATTGGCACTAACAGTATAGGCACAGAAAGGCTGAATTAAAAAAATGTGTTCTTTGAATCAAATTTGGTTATTTCTTTGCCCCACCCCTTTCTTCAGCCAACCAATGACCTTCAGCAATTACCACAATACTACTCCCTGTTATGACCTCTGGTCCCAATGTCTAACAAGTCAAGCTTCAGTGGGGTACTACAGCCTTTTTCATCCACTGACAGGAAGAGTCAGAGAACAGCCATTTCTCTCACTCTCCAACAATAATTTCCAGTCCTGCCAGCACCATGCATTTAGTAGGTGAGAGGGATAGCTCAGTAGAGCACAGAATCATCCACAATACTAAACCAATCATCAACCAAGACAGGGCACACATGGGTGATTGCTGAAAAAGTCAAGCATTTATCAATCACAATATCAATGACTTACAGTTACTGCATTAACTACTTCATTCATTGCTGTGACCACGTGGGTGTATATCACATAATCAAAATCCCAAAATATCGAACACCATAAGCTAGAACTTGGAATGTCGAAATGTGATATAATCGAAAACTCGGAACAGCAAATTTTTTCCCAGGGAAAATAATTTGCTGTTCCGAAAAACACACACACAACACAAGCACACCAAAAAAGTAATCCACACATATACACTTAAAATCCTAGTTCCATCCCTACACTAAACCACGCATACACTACTATCTATCCACTTACCTTAACCCAAACCCTAACCCTAAGGTCCGTAACAATCACACACTCACCTTACCCACTCCCTAACCCTAAGGTTCGTAACAATCACACACTCACTTTACCCGCTCTCTAACCCTAAGGTCCCTAACTATTGCACACTCACCTTACCCGCTCCCTAACCCTAAGGTCCGTAACTATCGCACACTCACCTTACCCAGTCCCTAACCCTAAGGTCCCTAACTATTGCACACTCACCTTACCCACTCCCTAACCCTAAGGCCCCTAACTATCACACACTGACCTTACCCGTTCCCTAACCCTAAGGTCCCTAACTATCCCATTCCCACACTCACCTTAACCCGGTCCGTTCGCACACTTACCTTAACCTGGTCTGTAACCTTTGCACCACAGTGGAGAAAATAGTGAAGTGGCAGAAACAGCCCACCAAATTCTTTCCCCTAGGAAAGAATTTGATGTTCTGCAGCTTCGCTATTTTCAGCGTTCGCTGTTTTGGGTTCGATATTATAACATTCAATGTTTTACTGCTTTGATGTTATAATATAAACCTAACCACATTTTATATAAAAGTTAATAGTTAATTCTGTGCAGCAAATGCAATGTAGTCTATTTTTTTATATGCTTCATTCAAAAAATCAGTAGGTGCTCCCCAAAATATAATGCTGTAAATGAGCACCTAGTTTGCCCATGTCTGAGGCCAACCCTCTGTGTCACTGAGGTCTGGTACCTCTGCTGACACACAGCCAGAGGTTCACAAAGTGAGGTCAGAATTGTGGTCTTGTAAACTGTTAATTAAGTGAGGTAAACTAAGTGACATGGACTTAGTGCAGCATTCCCTGACTGAGCTATGTTACCCAATGTAACACAATGTAGCAGCGATCTCACTAACTACTGCAGTGGGTTGTGCTGCTCAGTGCATGTCTGCATCATTTATAATCTATTAAATCTGTTTCCTAATATCTTACTAATATCACACATAATATAGTAACATGAGTACACACACTCAGTTATTAAAGAAAAAAAAACAAAACATTACAACAAATTTTTCATTTCTAGGCATTGTACATATATCATTTTGCCTTAATAATTATACATATTAATATTATATAGATTGCTCATGTCCTGCCCTCTTTGACATATCACTCCACCTGAACATTAATCTGTATGTGTTTTTCCCACAGATTCCTTTTATTTCTATGTAGTTTACTCTGTCTCTTTCTTAAAGATCCCACCTCCAGTCCTTTTATCTCCTTTACAACATTCAACAATTCTGTTACAGTTGGTTTTGTTTCTGATTTCCACTTCATAGTAATTGTCTTCTGACAGCCAGCAACTTTAAACTTTGCAGGGCCTTACTGTGTCTAGGCAATTCAGTTTTTATATCCCATGTCAAAATAGTTATTTCCTTTATTATGATAATTTGTTCCCCCAACATTTCTGACAACATGCCCTGTAGGGAATTTCTAAAATCTATCAGTTCATTACATTTCCATACAACATGCTCTCACACACCTATCTCTTTCTTATCACACCTCCAGCAATTGCTGTCGACCTGTGGAATAATTCTCAGAAGTCTACTTGGGGTATAAAAACACCTATGCAAACACTTCCATGCAAAAATCGTAAACCTTCTAGATTTTGTTGCGTACTTGGGAGCAATACACATATCCTCCCATTATGTATTTGTATATTGCTTTTCAGTTCTCATTTCCCAGTCTTGTCTAACATCTTCCAATTCCTACATTTATCATGCATTATTTTATATGCACTACTAATTAGCCCTTTTTTCAGCCACTTCTGATCTAGACTCAACTATAAACTTAACCAGAGTTTGTCCTTAATTTAACACTCCCCTTTCGCTTTCTATATGCCTGTATTCTTTCATCAATCATTGGTAGAGAGGGCAGTCTTTAACCCACACTCCAAACTTCTACTTGGCTTTTTCCCACTCTAAGTTTTTTCTTTTACTTACTTGCCCTGATATCTTGCTTCATATGCTAATTTTCTCCAATAAATTGTGGCTTCCTCTTGCCTATTTTCTGTGCTTCTACTTGCAGTCATCCATGTGATTAAAATTGATTTTCTCCACTGCAGTATTTGCTTAGTTCTCAAAATATTTTCTCTTTGTACATAATATTCTTTCTACATATATTCTGTAATTTGTATGGTTGTTACTGTTTTCCTTAAGTGCCTGTATTCTAAATACTGCTCTTTCTTATTTCATGAACTCCCCTTGTTTCAACATCATTTCTTTCCATTTTGATTTGATTTGTCGTCTGGTCTCTCTCTCTCTCTCTTTCTCTCTCTCTCTCTCTCTCTATAAAGTCTTAACTGTGTAGCTGTTAGGTTTTCCCTTCAAATCTGGTAATCCTAACCCACCCTGTTCTCAGGGGATAAACAAATTATCTCATTTAACTGTTGCCCTCTTTCCCTCCCACATAAATCCCTTCAATTATTTATTAATTATTGTCCACAGCTTCTCTTTTGGTTGATAAAAATATTCCTGTCTGTACACAATACAAAGGAGACTAGAAACATTTTCACTGCCTACAATCCATAGCAATCTTCTGATGTTTCACTTTTTGCATTATCTTTGTTTTACTATCATACCACACATCCATTTGTAAATAATTCTGTTCTTCCAAAGGGAATAATAATGACATTTTTTTGCATTTAGTTTTAGACCATGGTTTTGGCACCAATCACTTGTTTGTGTTAGCCCTTCTTGTAATATGTTAACATTATTGGGGGACTCAATGATTGCTCCCAGTTTTCAATCATCAGCGAACTTGGTGAGCCAAAGGCCATCTGCTTTGGCCTGAACTTCTGAGAAATAGATGCCAAACAGTACCGGCCCCAACGCAGACCCCAGTGGTACTCCACTGGTGATGGGTCTGCTGGTGGAGGTGGTGTCACCAATTTTGGCAGAGTGTGTTCTGTCAATGAGCCAGTTGGCTACCCATCTAGTAACATAAGGGTTAATCCCTATCTGGGAGAGTTTCTCAATGATGCCAGAGTGGGAAACTGTCAGAAGCCTTGGCAAGGTCAAGATAGACTGTGTGCACTGTCTTACCTTCGTCTGTGGCTTTGGTGACATTTTCAAAGAAGTCTACCAGGTTTAATAAGCATAATCTTCCCTTAACAAAGCCAAACTAGGTTCCAGTGTCTGGAGGTCACCTATGTCCTTGTTAATAAGGTCCATGATAATTCTTTGCATGGCCTTGCAGATGAGGCTGGTTAGACTTATGAGTCTGCTGTTGCCAGTGTCAGCTGGTGGTCCCCCTTTGTGCAGAGGATTACTGTTGCTGTTCTCCATTCTGCAGGCATATAGCCAGTTCTCAAGCTATGATTGAAGAGAACGCCAAGTGGGTCCACTAGTTCTTTTATATGGTTTAGTAAAAAACCTGGGATATTATCTGGTCCCATTGAGGCCATGTTTTTGGGCTTGGAGAGTGCAGACATGACCTAGTCTCTGGAGATACTATACAGAGGACTGGTTTCAGGTATACTTTGGAATATGGTAGTTGGGGATGGGGGGAGGGTGAAGTTTGTGCTGAATATGTCAGCTAGCAGGTTGGCGATATCTTCCAGTGAAGTATAAGTGATCCCATCTACAACCAGTTTGGCACATAGCTGGGCATTTCCTTTTAGACTTTGGACGTAGTTAAAAATGCATTATGGTTATCCTTGGCTACAGATGCGATTTTAGTTTCATAATTTGCTTTAGAAGACTTTACAAGATTTCTGATTTTCCTGTTAAGACTTAGGAGGGAACTCTTCCCCTGCAAAGTTCTATCTCTTTTGCTTTTAGACAACAGTTTCTTCCTCTTGTTATATAATCCATTTATATTTGAAGTCTACCATGGTGGCTTGTTTTTACAGGAAGAACTGATTTTGATCTGGTCAGATACAGCAGAGTTTATGTAGTCGCTTAAGTGTTTGTACAAGGCATTTGCGTACACTTCTGCATAGTGATCATTTGTGTCTGAGATGGTGAGTGGTATGAAGCTTTGTATACAATCACTTGGTACTCTGTAGTTAGCTTTGGTGACATTTTTTATAGTCTTTGTTCCTGTGAAGGTATCGGTTCCAGTAGTTACTTCAAATCAGACTGATTTATGGTCTGACCTAACCAGGGAGGGCATCATGCATGCGGAAGTACAGTGAGCCCTCCCATGTTGGCGAGTACTACTGTATGTCCAGAGCAGCAGAGCCCCTAGTGGGGGTACAGATGATCTGTTCCAGAGGATTTGTGTTAACAAAGTCCAGGAACCTCTGGAGAAGTATGTTTTTCTCATGTATGTCCCCCACTCTATAGACGGATAGTTGAAATCTCCCATGACTAAGGTGTTGGGCTGCATGGCAAGGGATTCCAGTAAATCAAGGAAGGCGTTATGCTTCTCCTGATTCATGGTGGGGGATCTATAGCTAGCAATGATGTGGTATGGTGCTTTTTCAATTGTTAATCAGACATGGAGTAGATTGAGACAGTCCTGCTGCTTGATCAGTCTCAAAGTGTATTTGGTTTTAATGAAGAGGGATAAACCTCCGCCTTTGGTGCTCTCACACTCATTTTGAGGTTTGAATACGTGAAAATCATTGTAGCCTTGCACAGCCAGGGTGCTCTCAGCAGCCTTGAACCATGTCTCTGTAACTACATAGACATCAGCATCTTCAAAGGTGAGAAGTGATCCCAGGGAGTGCAGTTTTGTGTTTAAACTCCTTGGATTAAGCAGCACGACTCTGAGTTTGTCTAGAGTACATTTTGTTATGTTGGAAAATTTGTTGTTTTGACATTGCCTAAAAAAGGCACTATGGGGGAGGCAAAGGCCTTTGCAAATATCCAAAAGCCTGGGGGGGGGGGGTCAGGTGCAAACCATCTGTAGCAAAGCAATGAGGTCTGTCTACCATATCCTCTCAGGCTGACAGATAACTGGATCCCCCTGGACTGACACAAGAAGCTGAGCCAATTGTTGAAGTTAATCATTTTTTATGTTTTGGCATCATCCTGGGTGAGGATAGGATACTCCCTAGGGCTAGTGACATACCCATCTGGAACACATAATCAGAGAGTTCCATCATGTCTCTTTTCATATAGTCCAGAGAGGTAAATCTCAAGTCACTCACTCCAACATAGACTATGACAGAGTCATAACGGTACTTGTTGTTGAGTGACATGAGTGCATATGTATTTTGTCAGATCCTGGCACCTGACAGGTAGCTGACTGACCTTCTCGTTGTCCAGTCTAGTGAGAGGGACATCTGTGTGTCTCACTATGGAATCGCCTATGACCAAGACGTTTGATGTGTTTTGTCTTAAGAGCTTATTTGTTGAGACATGGATGTGTGTGTTAATATGTATATTGAATGTGTGTGGTGTGCATTTGGGGGGGGGTCTCTGTTCTTTTGGTAGGCTTTTAGTTAGTACCTGCGTGTATGTGGGTTTATGTGTCGTGACTTAATTTTTGTGAGAAGTGTGGTTTGTATGAGAGGTGAAGTGTGTGTGCTGACAACCTGTTTGATGTCTAGTTTGTTTTTACATGACAGAATTGACTCCAATTCCACAGTGTATTTTCATCTCTCACATAGGGCGTTAGATTGCTTTAGGAGAAATGGTTGTCAGTATACATGAAATAATTGCTACGTTGTCTCAAGATGCCCATATAAATGAAGCTGTCAGGAAAAATGATGGGAAACTACCTATCCATTGTGGCAGGATTTTTCTGAATGTGGTATTTGGGAAGGAAGTGGGCTGGCTGTACTTAACCACAAACAGCAAAAATGAAGCAGCAATTCAATTAAATACAGTTAACAAAGTGCAGTGTTAGCTTAAAATATACTTATTTTTCAGGTTTTTTTTTAGTGAATACCTTGTATTACAGTGCAGATACACTCCAGACCTCTGGCTCAAGCTGCCAAAAGTTGAGCAGCTCCAGTTAACTATGAGCAAACCTGCATAAACACCAGGCTTATAGGCAAATGTAAACAGCTTTAACACAACTATCAATGGGAAAGCCCAAACCGAGCCTTTCTTCAGCATTCCCCAACTCAGATGGTTCCTGAGCTACACACTTCTCCCACAAGGGTGCAGGGAGGCCCTCTTAATGTAAGATGGCAGGTCTAAGAGCACAGTGATGCCAAATAGTCTAGATTCAACAGGCCTGAATCTAGCCCATGCTATATAAGGCCATGAAATACAATTTCAAAGTGCAGAGTAAAAAGCATTCACAAACAGCAAAAATGCAGTAATTAAATTAAATACAGTTAACAAAGTGCAGTGCTGCATTAAAATATGCTTATTTTTCCGTTTTTTTAGTGGATGACTTGGATTTTAATGCCGATGCAC